>NC_068937.1:105550309-105681653 GCF_016801865.2 Culex pipiens pallens | reverse complement strand
TCGCGTCGAGTGGTGAAAGAAGAATGACAACAAAGCATGTGTCATCTTCTGATTGTCATCGCAAGTATGATTTGATATTTCACCGGTGGGGAATTCAGCGCTGAGCCACCGGAACAACTGCTGTTACCAGAGATTTTATTTGTATCACTTTATTTATAATAATAATTATTAAACAAACTTTACTGAAGTTACTTTGCTAATTTTTGGTGGAAATGTAGCTTATTAAGAGTAATTCTCGATTTTTTTTTTTTGAAAAGGTCCTATAAACTATTGTCTTTTATGTGTTTTTAGGACCTATTCCAAAAAAAAACTCTAGACTTCCAGAATATGCAATAATGCAGAAAGTGCCAAAATGCACATGATGCCTTTTGAAATGTTGCCGTTGAAGTATCCAGCGCAGCCAACCGTTGCGCACACGGGCGAGAAAATAAAAGTTTTTTTTTATGTGCAAGGTTCTTCTGCAAGAATCGACGACGACAAAACGGGAAAGGAAAAAAGTGATATTTTACTGCATTCTACGCGTAAAAAGCGCTCTCGCGGTGGATTCCCTGGGTGCCAATCCAGCTACGAACGGTCCACAGTCGAGTGCGTCCCGCGGAACGGCGCGCCTTCGCAAATAATTCAGAGGTGTTCCGGAGTGTGAACGACGACGACGATTCCCGACGTGCGAAGAAGAGTGGGGGGAGGAGGGTCGCGAAGCGGTAGCGGAGAAATTCGCGACCAGGGTGCTCAAGTGTGCGGTCAGCGAAGAAGGGGGGTTGACGGACACGGTAGAGAGTGAGGTGCGACGGCGGTAAAAAAGATGTCTTCTACCCTGCAAACACCACAAAATCAGCAACAACAGCAGCAGGAAGTATCCTCGTCGGGTCCCGTTCCGATGGCAACGGTGGCGGCGGCGGCGGTCGACTCTGCAGCAGTCTCGTCGGCGGTCACCGAGAAAGACATTTCCTACTGGCAGCGTTCGCTGGAAGCACTGGCACAGAAAGTGATTGTTGGTGAACCTCCGGTGGTTACTCCGCAGGAGGAACAAGTGGCGGCACCGATGCCGGAGAAGAATGAGAAAGTGAACATAAACAAGGAAGAGCAATTGTCCGGCCAAGAGGAAGCGGTCCCATCGGAACAGCACGATAGCAACCTTTTCCGGCTGAGCTGCTGCTGCGGAGCCTGTCTCGGGTACCGGGAGACCATCATTCAACTATTTGTCGAGGACTTTGAGTACAATACGCTGTGGGAGCGGCTGCAGCTGTTGATTAAAAAGTTTTACGATTTTATACCAGAGTGAGTAAATTTGGTGTGGAACAATTTTTTTAATGTTATGCCAACGGTGTTGAATTTACGCAAATAAAGAATTGATGGGCGACCTTGACAAACAACGGCACACACGAAAAGATGTTGGCAATTCCACGAATTTACGTTTTAATCTGTGTTGATTGAGCAATGTTTTGATTTCTCTTAATAACAATGTGCATTTCTTGCTACCTATTACGAAACAGAATTAAGAACACATTATTATGTATTGTAAATCATCAGGTGCAATTCTACAATTTTCTTCTTATACTTCCCTTATAAACTTAACATCATCTGGGGCAATCTAGAATTCTCAAAATTTATGTCATTTTTGCAAGGCGCCAAGTGTAGAGAACTATTTAGGGTTCCTAGCCAAGTGCGCAGAGCTCATGTCAGTGTTGCCAGACCTTTAATCTTTGCGACTCATAAAATGTACTTAGCACTAGGCGTTCATTAAAAAGATCGGTCCAAACTTGGATCCAAAAGTAAAAAAAAAATAGTACGCCAGCTTGTAAAATCCCTATTTAAATCAAATTTCTTTTTTCAGCCTCTCAGCACTTATGAATTGAATCGCAGAGTTCAAAATTCGTTTTAAGCTATCCCAAATTAGGCCTTTTTTTCAAGCTTAAATGAAAAATCTAGAATTGATACCTATCAATAATAAGCAATGTATTTAAAGCGCTGTTAATCCTAATTGATTACAGAAAATCTATTTCAGTAAATCCAAAAAAATGTGATTTTTACGTCAAAAATGAAAAAATCGATTGATGATAGCCTCATCCACCGAACATCTCGGGACAATTTGCCTTATTTTAATACGTATCGAAAAATAAATCAAATGAGTTTGTCATTGATTCTTTTTTTTTTTTTTTTTTTGTAGAAATCCCGATGCATTGACTGGAGTCGGGTAGCTTTTGAAGAGAGACTTCTACTCCGACTCCGGCTTCTGAAAAAAAAATAATGATTCCGACAACCAAAGCTACAGGGTGAAACGTAAACAAAACTGAGACAAAAATCTTAAGCTTTTGAACCTTAAACAAGGGAGCCTCTGTGAATAACATAGAGAGTTGGAACCATTTTTGTCAGTTTGTTGGCGTCTTCATTGGGTTCGACCCCAGAAGGTCCCGGTGGCACTTTTCGAGACGAGATTTGTCTGATCACGCCTTCCGTCGGATGGGGAAGTAAATGTTGGCCCCGGTCTAACCTAGAGGTTAGGTCGTAAGCTCAGTTCAGGTGTAAGAGTGGTCTCCCTGGGTCCTGTCTGGAGTCGCTGGTAGGCAGTTGGACTAACAATCCAAAGGTCGTCAGTTCGAATCCCGGGGTGGATGGAAGCTTAGGTTTAAAAAGAGGACACCTAGTTTCAAGTAGGAATCTCGCAATCGAGAAGGCCAAGGCAATGCTGTAGAGCGAATAATTTGATTTTTTTTTTCGAAGCAAATGAGTTTGACAAAATGAGTTTTTATGTTACACCACTTAATTTTTTTTTTTTTTTGCACAGATTCGGGGTGGGTCAAAGTTAAGTATTTCCTGCATTATTATTTCGAAATTTAACCATTAACTGTTTTTACGTTAAGCAAATAGCTCTGGGTTTTAGGGTTTAATCCCCAAATCTCGTTTTTTTGTGCAATTTCGGGATTTTATATGAATTTTGCCTTCCTCACCTCAACACGAAAATTTAATCTCACTATTTACTCGAAGCAGCCGGCTGTTTGAGTTTAAAACCTTATTAACAATTAAATCGTAAATATCTAAATTTTCATTTTCACCAGAACAGCGGGCTGACTGAGTATAATAATCTATTATAATAATTTTATAATTCATTAAAAAAACTAAATCACCCACATTACCTCAATACAGCCGGCTGTATGAGTTTAATATCTCAGAATTTAAACCACTTTTTATCAACCCGCAATACCTTTCGATAACATTGAGTCCAAAACCTCCCTACAAACATCGCACTTTAGATAGGTGTTTACTAACATTTAGAGGTGGGCAAAAAAAGAGCGAGCCGCTCAAAGGGCCGGTTCAATAAAAAGAGCGAACGAACCATGGCTCACAAAAAAAAGAACCGCGGTTCTTTTTTAAACTCCGGTCTTTTGAAAGAACCGTGCCAAAATGGAATAATTTTTAAACTTGTTATAAATATAATTTATTGAATTTCCAACAAATTGTAGTGTTAAATTTGTTTTTGAGAATTGAAAATACAATTTCAAATATTTCCATGCCAATAATAAAATAATTCCCAACACTTTCGCTTAGTGTCATTTTTCAAGTGCTTTAGGATAAAAACGGCATTTTAATAAGGGACTATTTCCTGACATTTTCAGAGCTGAATCGTCATATTTCATTGGGGAGTCTCTCAATAGCATTGATGTCAATCTTCGAACACCACTTAATATTTTTCAAGCTTATATTTTAAGTTTCTTACTGTTTTTTTGAAATTCCAAAAGTAAATGATTTTTTAAAACAAAATGAAGAAATTTTTAATTGTATTCATCGTACATTAAAGTACTACCCGAATACAAATTTGAGCATTTCAAATTGCTTAACTTGTAAATTATTATCAAAAATCTACTAAATAGCTTAGAGATTTTAGAAAAAAAAAACCTCTTGCCCGAATAAACTCCAGCGTTTATAGACTTCATCGATCAAATCAGAATGTAGAAAAGAGTTCACAGAATATTTTCTCTCAATAAATATCAGCATTAGTTCGATTTTGGCAGAAATAAACAGCATTTTAAAATTCATAGCAATTTCTCCTAAGTCCTGAATTTAAGTTTGGATGCCATTCAATCATTCAAACGTTTAGGTTCAAGTAGAAATGTTGACATAGAGATCGCCAAGACCTATGGTTTTAAAGGGCATCTTCTCGTTTTTAGTTTTTTTTTAAATAATTTATATAATTCCAATGTGAAATTAAAAATCACATTATTCCTAAAAAATATCCTTTTCATCTATATTTTGAGAAAGAGCGAAAGAGCCGTTCAAAAGAGCGGCTCTTTTTAATGAGCGAACGAAAATGAGCGGCTCCTAAAAAAGAGCGGTTTTGCCCACCTCTACAACATTCCTTCCGTTCACTAAAGGATAGCTTAGACCCGGCAAAGACCCCCTTATGCCCTGGGTAGTATTGGAGCCATCCATGGATAGGGCGTCCTAAAACGCTAATGCTAATGCTAATGTTTTTGCCTTCCTCACCTCACTGAGGATAGGCTATAAAATCACTTGAAAAATGAACTTCGCTGAGTTAAATACTTCAAAAGTTCTGCTAAAAAACGATTCTGCCCTATCAACAGTTTTTAGCACTTAAGCGTAATTTATACACTTTTTGAGGTCAGATCTCAAATATTTTGATGAAACTTTCCAATGAGCACAATACATAGATGGAAAATCTGACAACCCTAGCAAAACTATATTAGTGTTAGGAAGTCACCATCCACCGCTTTTTTTCATTTAAATTTAAACGTTAATACACATTAAAATAAATGGGTTGATGTTGAAAATTTTGGTCTATGGTTGGCCAGATATCATGGCCCAGTTTCCAAAAGCTGCTCACTCGCTGGGCTGATCGAAAAATGACAATAGAAAATATAGTTTTTCGACGTTTGACTGCTTTTCAACTGGGCTACAGCCCAGTTACAAGCCCAGAACATGTTTCTCAAATATAAATTTAAGCATATCCTAAACCCATTCCTTTAACACCACTCTTCCCCAGACAAGAGGATTCCCAACTGTACGGCCGCTACATGGAGCTGATGGACAAGTCGTCGCTGAAGTGGCTCACGGACGGCCGCATCAACACCAAGAAAAACATTCAGATCTCGCTCGGGTCCAACTTGCCGCTGTCCAACGAGATGACCTTCATCCTGGTGTTTAGCATGCTGTACACGCGCGATCCCCACCAGCTGTTTGAGCTGCTCTGCCTGCAGCTGCGCTCGATCGTGAAAGCGTACAGCCAGGGCCTGCAGGACCTCATTTCGGAGACGAGCGACGGCGAGCTGCAGTACAGCCCGACGGAACTGTTGACCTGTGAGTATTGTTTTGGGGGTGGTGGGTTGAAAGGAAGTTTGTGGTTGTAATGAGGACTTTTTTTTTGTGCAGATATTTTGGACGGTTACGACAAGTTGTGCCACTCGGCCAAGTCGTTGTCGCCGCTGCTGTTTGAGTTGCAACGTGGCCACTTGCAGCAGTTCTCACTAACCTGGTGTCTGATCAACAAACGCATGTATCAACGGTTTGTGTATTTGGAGGTGCAGAAGATTATTCCCGAGTGCATCCTGAAGCTGAAGGAGCTCCTGTTTGACGAGGAGTACAAGTCGATGGTGTACCGGTTCATTCAGTTTGACGACGAAATGAACTCGACGTCGCAGATTTGGCGTGACGTTTGGTCGCTGCTGCACGACTACCATAAAGCGAAGGAGGATTCGGCCCGGAGGAAGCGCATCACGTCGGCCCACTCGCTGCTGGTGGCGGTGCGCGATTCGGAGTTTAACTTCGACCCGGAGGTGCAACGTACCAAGGATCGTCCGATTGTGGAGTGGTTGGCGTGCGAGGATCGCAGCTTGGTGTGGCAGTATGTGGTGCTTAGCCTGCGTAGCAAGTGGATTGCATGTATCAACCCGCGGCTTACGGCTTCCATCGAGAACGTCCAGTGTCGAAAGTGTAACTTTGCCCTCGCAACTCATTATATGTGAGTATATTGAATAGGGTTTTGTTGAATGATCTTGCATTGAATTACACGAATCTTCTATTTCACAGTGAATGCTCTTGCCGTACTTGTCTGATTGCTGGTGGAACCTGTCTGGGAAAGTCCAAGGAGCAGCTGTACTGTGCGAAATGTTCGTTCTTCAAGAAGTTGGACCGCGACTATCTGGACTATATCGGAGAGTTCTTCAACAAGCCGCTGTGTGAAAAGCAGCGACAACAGCTGAACGGCTTAAATACCTGCTCTTCGTCTTCATCCACAACGTCATCGTCATCATCTTCGTCATCAAGCTCCAGCACGGACATTGCCCTTCCGGAATCCGACTCGGCATCGACGACGCCGGCGGAGAAATCTGGTTCTTCCGGCCCCGCAAAGGACTCGTCATCGGATAAGTCTACCTCGGTTGTGGTAGCCTCGAGCCCGTCGACGCTGGCCGACAACACTAGTCTCTACCATATCTCGTGGGCCATCTTCAAACATTTGCCGGAACGGGTCGCGTACACCTGGACTACGCTGGAGCCCAAACGGTTCTGCATCTTTCAGGGAGAGCCGTGCAAGATCAATGCATGCCGCGTCGCGATCAACATTATTGCTATGCTCTACCCGTTGAATCTGTCCAAGTTTCTCATCAAGTCGTACCATCCACTGAAGGAGGAGGAACGCAAGAAGATGGCCGAAAACTGGAACATTGACGTGAAGAACTTTATGCAACGATTTTGCGACGACATTAACAAACGCTGGCGAACGGAAGTGGCCGACCGGATTCACCCGTTGCACTTCTTGGATCTGCTCTGGGAGTCGGACGATTCCGAGTCCGCTTTGCTAAGCGACATGGCGTCGGCCTTTGCCGAGTGGTTCCTGATAGACTTCCAGTTTCCCCAGCGCAACGTAATTTACCAATATTTCACTAAATTCTTTCTCGCCAAGGGCACCGACATCGAGTTCGACATGAAGTGCTTCGAAGCGGTCAGCGGCTCGCGGCTGTTCAACTGGAGCACTCCGGCCTCGCCGCTACGGCAAATGATCGCCGACGACATGCAGAGCAAACTGCTGGGTGTAAATTGGAGCACCATTCTACCGGAAGAAGCACTGGCAGCGATCAACGGGGAAGAGTTTGCCGCTGCGGCAAAACTGGAGGGAATCTCGCCCGGAGGTGTCCTCGTGGCGGCGACTACCGGCGGTGGCTTCGGCCACAGCCCGGCAACGATGGCCGTCATTGAACCGATCGTTAAGCTCTGTTCTGACGACGGAACCATCTGTAAGGACTGCAAGGATTGCTTCACGGACACGGTCACCAAGTCGGAGATTTTCGAAAAGGAGATCAAGAAACCACTCGTTGAAGCACTCAAACTTGCAGCGAGTAACAAGTGAGTTGTGTATATATTGACGGTATTTGTACCCCCCTGGACTAAATTCCCCCTTTCTTTTCAGAATACTCGAAACGGAGCTAAAAACGCTTCAAAAGGAGCACAGCATGCTGAAGGATATGGTGCGCGACCTGGAGCAGATCCACGAGCAAAAGCACAGCACGATTGTGACGCAGCAGTGTGGAAACAGCACCAGCAGCAGCAACAACACCTCCAACAACAAATCTACCACCATCACTGCCACCAGAAACTCGACCGACAAGAGCGGCGTCGCTACCTCCAGCAGCAACGTATCGGCCAACTCGGCGCAAGCCAACAGTTCCTCCGCGGTAGCTACCAAAACGACGACGACGAACAGTCCGGCGAAGTCGATGCTGAACCAGGCCACGAATACTCCATCCAAAACGACGCCAACTACGATTACAACGCCGCAGCCAAATGGGAAAGTGGTTCCTGCAGCCGTTTCCCAGCAGCCGGGACGGGTAGCCGCTACCAAGGCGATCCCGAAAACGGTACCGGCAACACCGCCGGCTACCGCCAAGGTTAGCTCGAAAGCGCAATCGACGACGACGGCAGCGGCGGCGGCGGTGACTGCACCACCAACGACCCTTCCTGCCAACTCGTGTGTGAACAATGGAACGCAGCCGGGAGGCGCCCTAGCCTCCAAGGAGGATCACAAGAAAACCTGCCACCGGGGTGCGAACGGGGGCGAAAAGGGCGACGGTTCCTGTGTGTGCTACTACTGCACACTGTTTGGGCAGAGTGTGTGCTTGGTAAGTTTGCGTTTGGGACGGAATGTTATTAGGAAGGTAATTGACGTTGGACTATGTACCAACATTAATTTGAAGAAATGTTGTTTTTATGGTCATTCGCTGCCCATTTGAAGAAATGGTTAAAAGAATAACAAAGCAACTCGGTAGCTTTAAGGTGGTAACATCAATCAGATCCAACTCTACTAAGGATCAAAGCACACACTAAGGTGCACAAACCAGGCAACGAGATGCGAAAAATAATTTCAGCATTGGATTTCGCAACTTATAGGATTGCAAAATGGCTCATCGAGGATATCAAGAGTACGCCGAAACCTTTCCCAAGTCGTTCAGTTATCAGCAGGTGGTTTCTTTAGCAGCTTTTAGGGGCGGGACTGATAGCAGAGGATGAAAGAATGGTTTACTTTGACGTTAAAGCATTATTTCCAAGCATACCGGATCACAACGCAACAGAGACTTTACGGAAATGGCTGGAATCACAACATACAGTATGTGAAATCCGCCACCTTCTGCATGAAACAAAGCTACTTTCAGTTCGGGGATTGCATCTACCAACAGAAGATGGGAGCTCCGATGGGTAACCCACTGCTATCATTCCTGAGCGACGTATATATAGCGGAATTAGAACACGAGCTACAGACCAGAAACCTATTACCAGAACTTTGATGGAGATATGTAGATGATGTATTTTGCATCATCAACCGGGATTCACTAACATCGTTACTAGACACCATTAATAGTGCACGCAGAATTATCAGGTTCACTTACGAAATCGATGTTGAAGTTACCTTTCTTAGACATCCTGATCCAAAGAGAACCAGGTTGACCATCTTCGTTTGCCTTCGAGATCTACATGAAACCATCGAACACCAGGAGAACAATTCCCGCCTCGTCAAACCATTCTTTCCAACAGGGAATGGCAGTTTATCATACACAGAATGACAATTTTACCCCTCAGCGTAGCAGAAAAACAGAGAATTGGAGTAAATTTTTGAAACAGCGGAAATCTACGGTTGCAGCAAAACAACTATCCAAGCAATCATCGACAAGAAGGAAAGAAAGCCTCATAGAACATCACTCACAACCCTTCGCAACCAGCAGAACCACTACTAAGAGTCGCAGTAGAACTCGACTACAGGATAACACGCCCATTTGCAACAAAACTGGTGAAATTTGGCATAAATTTGGTATTCAAATACCGAAATACGTATCTGTCAAGATATCAAAGACAATAATATTTAGCGGAGTTATACTGAACAACTTGTTTTTTCGTATTCACAGTAATGCATTCTACTAAAACGCTCAACCAAACCACAATCATCCAGAAGCTAGGTAACGCTGACCTAATTTGGCCGCATTTTGACTGGAATCACTATCGTTTCGATGGGTACGAGTACGTTCTGTTGAAAAACCTTAAAACTCTGCAACGTTCATGTTGTACACCTGCAAGAGGTGTGTTGTGAGGAAGACTCATTGGGGTTCTCATGTACCAGAGTGGAATGCTGCAAACATGGCGCTCCTGAGACGGGGAAGCAGAAGAAACCCAGTGATGACGGAGTCCGATGACCCCTTTTAATCCTTGTTTGCGAATAGAGTGGTATTTTACACTCAGGAGAAACGATACGAGCGACAACTCCAGGTCCTTATTAGAGGAGACTCACTGGCAAAAGCAGCAGGCATTAAACAAATTATCAAGGAGATGTACAACCTGGATGCTCTGGAAGTGCCTTCGTCAAGTCGAAACGAGAGTTCGCATTCACGGATACCATTACTTTCTCAAGTAGCAGAGTGAAATCAAGCTTTAAAGAACATTTCGCATTCAGTGGAAGCATTAAGAAACCAAGTTTAACAATTATGCGAAAAATGGCAGTAATAGGTAGTACACATTGTTTACACGATCAGTTTTCTTAACGAAAAATGTCTGCTTGTGTTAATGCATAGCTTTGAAAATTCAAATACATTTCAGTTATTCCATCATATATTTCGAATTATTGATTCATTGCAGAAAAAAAGATGACAGCTTTAAATTTCGTCTGTAATCTTTTAAAAAATGTTAACTATTATAGTCCTACGTCAACTATAGGCAAATCAATCGGTGGGAATTTCACAGTTTACCTGTCTTCAAAAGCACAATAAACCAGCCTAAACCTTACACCTTGTCTATTTGCAGGAGTGCAACCACAACCAGCGAACGAACGAAACTCGCGACCGACTGCGGAAGAAAATCAAACAACTGCAGAGCAACAAGGACAACCAGCAGCTCAAATCGCTGAATCTGAAGAACATCAAGATTCCGCCAGGTGGGCTGCTCAAGAAAATCAACACCAACAAGAGCAACTCGACGAACGCGGTAACTACCAACAACAATAACAACATAAACAACAGCAGCAACGTTGGTAGCAGCAGCAGCAGCGCTGAAGTAAATTGTAGCAACAATACCGTCAGTAGCGGTAAAGTTGCTCCAACCATCACCAAGGAATCCATCACCTCGAAGGTGGAAGCCATGAAGAATAGCAATCTGAAGACGACACCTGCACCGGCACCACCAGCAACAAGCGGACTGGTAGCAGCCGCCGCAGCAGCAGCTAAAATTCCACTACCTCCTGCGCTGGCCGGCAAAGGAATCCCCGCTCCCCAGCAACCACCGGTACAAGTGGCCAAGAAGCCTCCACCTCCGCCACCTGTGGAAGAGCCATCGTTAGATGCGATCCTCCGCTTTATCGAAGGTGACGACGACGAGGACAAGCAATCGAGCCAAAAGAAGGCGGCCAAGAAGGTGAAGCAAAAGCAGAAAAAGCAGGAGCTGAAGAAGATTACCGAGCTGAGTGAGCTGAGTCAAAAGTTTTCCGAGTTCCATCTGGAGGAACAAAAAGCCCAGAAGCGGTTACAGTTCCAGCAGAACTTGAAGAAAAAGGACAAAAAGCAACTGCTCGAAGATATCAAGGCATTCGAGGATAAAAAGCTGCAACTGCAAACTGACATCAATTCGCTAGTGTCTAGCATCAAAAACAACAACCCGGAGTTCAATTTCAACATTGAGAGCGATCCTCCGACCACTGGCAATGGTAAAAAGGCGGCTCCAGTGGTTGAGCAACAACTGCCAGCCAAATTGCAGCAGAACATCAACCTGCTTCAGCAGCAAAAGCAACGCCAGCAGCAACAACTAATTCAACAACATCAGCAAGGCCAACGACATCAGCATTCGTCGATTCTGGTGCCTCAGGACAATGTCAGCATCGATCCTGCGCGACGGATGGTTACGATCAAGCGAACCTTCTTGCCCCATTCGGAACCGCAAGTCACCGTCACGGCAAAGGGACCTTCGCCCGACAAGGATCAGCTGCTGTACACGTTCATCAACGGTCAGCTGGTTCCGCCGGAGCAGAAGCAAGCTTCCTCTGCAGCGGCATCGACTCCCCCACCACCACCATCAAGTGCTAAACAGCAAAAGAAGCAGCAAAAACAGCTCAACCAGCTGCAACAGATGGAGATGAAGATGGCGTTCAACGATGCGAAGCAAATCAGCGACATGATCGTCAAGAGTCAGTTCACCAACGACACGGACGTGTGGATCACGGAGAAGCTGCTAAAGCTGAGCCTGCGCGAACAGTCTGCCCAGCAGCAGCAACAGTCGATGCGCGAAGTGGACGAACTGATGCAGAAGCTACAACTGCAGACCGCCGACGGGAAGCGCAAAAAGGAGGACATTGTGTCGCTGACGAGCAAGCTTTCGGAAAAGTTGACGCAAATCAAGAGCAAAGCCAAGAACTCGGTGAGCGAAGCGCAGGCCAAAGCTGCGGCGCAGATGCTGCAGAAGATTGTTAAAAAGCTGGAAGTGCTGGGCGATGGCGGCGGTAGCGGCACGGGAGAGGAAGCCAAAGGCAAGAAAAAGAAGTCCAAGAAAAAAGACAAGGAGAGTGACGAGATTGATGCGCTAGTCAGCTGGTGCGAGGGGTTGGACATTAACGGAAGCGCACCAACGACGACGGGCTCGAAGAAGGGTTCGGAAAAGAAGGCTGCCGAGAAGAGTGTGGCCGGTAAGGTTCTGAACCGAAAGTTGAGCAAGGACTCGATTAGCTCGAGCGGAAGTGGTGCGCAGAAGGGAAAAGAGAAGGTCAAGGAGAAGGAGAAGGAAAAGAAGCCGGAGGAAAGCAAAGTGGTTGTGGTCAAGAAGAAGGTGGTTCGCAAGAAGAGTGACGCGTTTATCGATCCGGAATTTGATAACAATGCCTTCAAGCTGCTGAATCTAGACGATACCGAGTCGGGCGATGAAGAGGAAGAAATTGAGGAGGTCGGAGACGATGAGTCGGCGGTGAGCGAAGAAGTGAAGGTTCCTTCGAGGCCTGCCACGCCTCCGCCGCAACCCTCTCCCAAGTTGGAGGAAATCGTACGTCCTCCAACTCCGCCGAGTCCGGTTCCAGTAATGGTTGCTACCAGTAAGAAATCCAAGAAGAAGGCTGACAAAGCAATGGAAACGACGCCACCGGTGCAGCCAGTTGCAAAATCTGACGGTAAGCAGGTTAAGAATAAAGAAAACCTTGCACCGCCACCAGCGTCAACGCAGAAGACTGCCACCGTGCCTAAAAATGGTCAACCCACCAGTCATAATGGTAGCCGTAAGGGTTCTGTAGCGCCACCTCCGGAAAAGTCTATCCTGGATAATCCGAACCTCTCCAAACGGCAGAAGAAGCTAATGTTGAAACAACAGCAACAACAAGAACAACCAGCCAAAGTGGCTCAGACGAACGGTCAAAAGAAACCGCAACAACAACAACAGCATGCACAACCTCCGGCAGGCAGACACATTGACAAGACGGTCAAGAATGCCGATCGACTGGTCAAATCATCCAACGATCGACGCTCGAAGGTGAACATCAGTGCGGACACAACGCTCGAGCTGCTCAACGAGTCAGGTGGGAGGAGTGTGGCCACGCCGCCAAAGATCCCGAACACCTTCCCGCCTGGAGACACTTCGTTTGGCGCGAGCATCATGGATCAGCTGAGCCGCGGAATTCGGGTCGAAGGATTGCAGCTTCCTCCGGGCATTACGCTGACTCGAGTAGACGCCATCCAAGCGGAAGCCATCAAGGCCAAACGGGAGTCGATCAAAAAGATCTGCGAACCTATGCCACCGCCTCAGCCGGAAGTTCAACCACCACCAGCGATGATGATGGGTGGTGGAGGACCGTTCATGATGAGTCCCATGATGGGACAGCAGCAATCGACGATGATTTCGCAAGCGCCCGGTCAGGATGCCGTCATTATGGTGGACACCAACAAGCTCAAGGGTAGTGGATCGACCACCGCCCAAAACGGACAGGATGGCGACAAAAAGTCCAGCAAGAAGAGCAAGCGAAAGAACAAGAACAAAAGCAAGAATGACTCTTCCAACAAGTCTGCAGGACCGCCGAAGAGTGACGCTGGCAAGAACCAGAAGCCTGGCAACAATATCGTAACGTTGCGCAACCCGATGTTCCAGGGGGGTGCACCCGCGAGGTCCGCACCTCCCCAGGGTGGAGTGGATCCGTCTGCGGTAGGTCAAAAGCCTACCGGCGGATATGACCAGCCGGCGACCATCTTCAAGAACGACAACGGCATGTTTACGATTCGAAATCCAGCGTTGCACCAGGCCCTATCGGGTGGCGCCCCACCGTCTACGAGTGGCTTCCGGCCGTTCAATACCAACTACCTCGTGGAGAACGGAATCTTCCCGACGCAGGGTGGAGTGGCCACCAGTGGCACTCCGGCAGCGTACCTTCAACAGCACCAGCAGGTCGCCTCGGACAGAGGAATGCTGGGCGATGGTGGAGCATCCGCGCTCAACTCGGTAGGTTTCCCTTTCGAAATAGTTTGAAGTCGTTTCTAATCAATTTTTCACACTCCAACAGACTCCCTTCTCGGCCACGGTGGAACCACCACGGAAGTGCAACTCGGCCATTGGCAGCGAGATGAAGAATGCTCAAAAGCAGAAGCAGAAGCAAGCCCAGCAGCAGCACCATCATGCCCACCACCTGCCACATCCGGGTGCGTGGCAAAATATGAACGGTGGCAGCGCTAGTGCCGGCACGAACGACCTGTTCAACCCGCTTGCCCTGTCCGGTTCGGCGGCGACCAACCAGCGGTGCTATTCGCCGTTCGAAAGCCTGCAGTACGGTCTGACCGGAAGTCAGGACTACATGAATCCGCAGAGCTCCGCTCCTGGGTACTTCCCAATGAGTTCACCGTCAGCGACGGTCAGCGCGATCGGCTCGGAACGGTCCCAGGCGAGGGCACAGGCAGCTGCGGCCATGTCCTCGGTTGGTTCGTCGCACTGCTGCGACGACTCACCGAGTGGTTCCTTCTACGATGGGCTTGGTGCTGGTGGCGCAAACCACAAGTACGACGATCTGTCGTTCCTGCATAACTTGCAACCCGGCCAGCGGTTAAACAGCGAGGTAAGAGGGTTTGAATACTTCAAACCTAGAAACAGTCAAAACTAATTCGTTATACAACTACTCCCGCAGGTCACCATCCACAACATCAACGAGTCCAAGTTCCTTCGACAGCAGCAGCAGCAGCTGCAAGGACAAAGCCTTTCGAACGATATCGAAATCACCCGGATACCGGCCCCGGGCAGTTCGGCGGCGCCCGTTGGGTTTAACCACCCGCTGCTCATGTCCCCAGCTGGTTCCAACATCAGCAGCGAAACGGCGTCCGTTTCCGGCGGTGTGGGAGCAGTTGCTGGTGGTGCCATCGGTGGCTCTTCCGGGCACAGCATTACTTCCGCCGGTCAGGCGAACTTGCTCGCCCTCAACGACATGGAGACCAGTCTGTTTCTGCAAAAATACCAACAGCAGCAGAACTTACTTCAACAGCGCCTTCAGCAGCAAATGGAACAACTCCAGCTGCAGCCCATCAGCCGGCAGCAGCAGCAGCTGATTGGGGAGTACGGAGGTCAGTAGAAAAACTAAAACACACACACGCAAACACGCTTTTCGCTCTTTGTTGTTTTGTTACCCGCGGAAATGTGATCGGTGGTGCTCGCATTGCTTGACCTGATTGTACAGTCATCGTCCGTTCTGTTCGTGTCCTTTCTTATTATTCTCTGCTATACAAGTGCTAAAACGCTCTTTGCGATTGCGATTCTCTCCGGACAAGTTTACTTGTAACTAATCATACCCATATGTGTAAACTTGAAATAAAGGCTTGAATGGTGACAACTATTGTAAAAAAACAAAACTTGTGTTCGGCTTCTTTTTTTTTTATTTCACACGCTTCTTATATCCGTCTTACTCACGTTTTAGCAAAACTTCGTTGCGAAAATAATACTTAAACTAGTGGTGATTGTAACGTTGTGAATTGAAATGCTCTGGATGGATAACCGGTAAGTATTTTTTATATTGTTTTTTACTTTCAACAATTTTCATAAATTTCCATGAAACAACTTTCCTCTTGTCCTAACTATATTTATTGATTTCTGGAGGTGGTGTAGTCCTACAATAGATCCAATAGATACGTTAACAAACAATGTTGAGCAGCGATGGAATAATCATCATCAGCGATGGAATAATCATCATCAAAAGAAAATCATTGGACGTTCATCAAGAGAAAAAATCCGAAGGGAGCATGGCCCTCCTCTCTCGCGCACGAAAGATCGGTAAAATGAATCTAAAAAAATCATCATCTTGATTATTCAGCGAAACATCTTTTCCACTACTACACTTGCAAGTGTAACGTCACACGTCGAAAAATGACCTGTAAAATTTTGTAGATGGGCAATATGTGTAAACAAAGTGAAATAAATATTTTTAAGTGGTGCTGGCAAGGAAATTCACGAAAGATCATCAGCAGATTGATTTTCTTGGAGAATTTCGGGAGCGATTTTTATTTGCGTGATTTGCCTCCTCTCTCTTTCGCGGGTGAAAAAAGTTCGCAAGCGAAAATGATTTTTTTGCGATTATTCCATCCCTGATGTTGAGGGATGCAAAAAGGGTTGATTTTCAGATAACCTCAAAAGTATCCGTTCAGATGTAGTAAATCATCGCCGTGACTACGTGACTCAGTCACGTTGCGTTACCCATTAGCCCCTAAGCTTTCTGACATTAGGCATGTATCATAAAAAAGTCAGCCCAATTAAAACTTATACAGTACTTCGGTCGTCTTCATCTGTTGATTCCGCCCGAACGGTGGGCTCTTTTTCTAGTACAAAACGTCATTTTTCCTGACGGTGTAGGGGAACAGCATCTAATTCCAGCGTGCCTCTAATGTTGGCAGGTCAGAACTTTGACATTCAATTAAAGCTAATTAAAAGCGTTTTCAACTGAAATCGAGTGATAAATAGTTCAATAAGAAGTGAGCAAGCAAGTTTCTATAAAAAGTTTTGTAAAATTTGTTGTTAAAATAGTGGAAATCAGCAAATTGGATGGAGTTAGGAGCGAGTGCTTAACCTGCCAAAGATACGAGAATTGGAGTGAGCATCCCTACTTGGATGACAACAAACAAGCATTCTCGCGCTGCGCTGTTTTTTTGCGAATTCTCGACGCGATCGCTGCTAAATTCCGCGATTCGTCATCCTGGGGAAACCTAAAGTTACGCTAAACCAGGGCACACAGGATGCGTCCACCCGGACCACGGTAGGATCCATCCAGAAGAATTCCACCCGAGGAGGAGTGAACTTAACCTCACAAAAACTGAGCCTGTACGACGAAGGTCTGCTCAAAGACATACCGCTGAACCCGATCTCAACAAGACTGCCCGCCGTACCGGGCGGTGGCGGAGGAGTTCCGATCGACGACACGATGAACACCAGCAACAACAGAATTCCACCATTCATTCCCCTGCGGAATGATTTCGATATACTCGACGACGACGACAACGGTGACGGGCAAAACGGAGTGGAACAAGCAAAGAAAGCTCCCAAGGTCAGACTCCCCCCAATCCACGTGATGGACCTCTCGGTGGGCGATGTCTTCAAGCTGCTGAACGATAACGGTTTGCCAAGGAGCGAGGCATTTCTACTCAAGCACACCCGGACGTCTGTGCAGTTTTTGACTAAGTCGAAAGAGGTGTTCGACAAAGCAGTGTCGGTACTGAAGAGTAAGAACGTGAAGTTTTTCACCCACGACTCTTCTGGAAAAGCTCCGTCCAAATTTGTGCTCTCTGGGCTACCACTCGCAGAGGTTGAGGATGTCAAGGAAGAACTGGCCAGAGTCAACATACTCCCACGAGACATAAAAGTGCTGTCATCGTCTAAGTCTGCTGTTGACCAACATGCACTCTACTTGCTGTATTTTGATCGCGGGTCGACGAAGCTGCAGGATCTGCGAAAAACGAAGGCGTTGTTCAACGTGGTTGTTTCGTGGAGGTACTACTCCCGGAGGCCGAATGAGGTGGCCCAGTGCCACCGATGTCAGCGCTTCGGCCATGGGTCAACCCACTGCTACCTCTCGCCTAAATGTGTCAAATGCGGCGGCCAGCATCTCACCGACGTGTGTAGCCTGCCAAGGAAGATGGAGTTGAACGACCAGAACAACTCGAAGTCCAAGCTGAAGTGTGCCAACTGTGGAGGCAGTCATACTGCCAACTTCCAAGGCTGCCCTTCCAGGAAAAAGTTTCTGGATGAGTTGGAGAAGAGGAAGAAGAAACCGGTTCGTCAACCTGCACCAAATCATACGTCTCGGGAAGCTTTTCCGAGCCTGGGTCAACAAAGGTCCGGTCCAAGAACCAGCAATTTCCCAGCAGGCCATCGGACCTATGCCCAAGTGTCTGCCACAAGCTTGCCTCCTGCACCAGATGTCGACGCTGAAGGTGAAGGTCTTTTCTCCATCTCCGAGTTCCTGGCTCTCGCCCGGGACATGTTCGCCCGCTTGAGTGGATGTCGCTCAAAGCTGCAGCAGTTCAACGCTCTTGCAGAGCTGATGGTCAAGTATATTTACCATGGCTAATCTCAACCAACTTAAAATTGTTAACTGGAACGGCAGGTCGGTCCTGCCGAAGAAACTCGAGTTCTTTGACTTTCTCTCCCGACACCACATCGACATAGCAACCGTGTCGGAGACGTGGCTTAAACCAAAACAATCTTTCTTCCATCCTGACTATCGATGCGTCCGAGCTGACCGAGAAAACCAGGACGACGAGCGCGGCGGTGGTGTTTTGATTGCCATCAGGAAAGACATCCACTTCAAGATTCTTGACATCAACACTTCAGCTATCGAGACAGTCGGGATCGAGATACTAAACGCAGCCCAACCGGTCCACATCATCGCGGTCTACTTTCCGGGAGTTCACCGTGGCTCAACGTGGACGACTTTCAAGCGGGACATCAACACACTGGTGAGGAGAACGGTTCCATTCTTTGTAGCGGGGGACCTGAACGCTCGCCATCGCCAGTGGAATTGCCTCAGAGCAAACAAAGCCGGAAACATCCTCGCCTCCCGGGCGAGCTCATCCGACTTCTTCATCCACGCCCCTCTGACCCACTCCTACCATCCCAAAGGAGGTCGTCGGCCTTCCACGCTGGATCTTGTCCTGTCCAACAACTTCGTGGACATGTCTTCGCTGACCGTTGTCAACGATTTGTCGTCGGATCACCTACCGGTGCGCTTTGATGTAAACATCAGTGTACCTTTCAACCAAACGCGCCCTGCTACGCGTTGCTATTCTCGCGCAAACTGGCAGGTGTTCCAAAGAGTGCTGAATGAGAAAATCGACTTGACTTCCCCGCTGGTCACGAATCTGGAGAGCCCTGAAGCGATAGACAGGTGCATTGCGATGTTCACCTCGTTTATTATCGAAGCTGAATCAACTGCTGTTCCGACCGCTCATGTGCGATCGTACAAGGAGGCCGAGTTTGCCGAGTCCACTCGACGATTGGTGCAGCTGAGGAATACCCGACGACGGCAATGGTTCCGCACTCGTGATCCGCTTCTCGCGGACATCGTCGAGGCACTTAACGTGCGGATCCGCAACGAATGTACTATAGCCAGGAACCAGCACTTCAGCAACAGCATCCGGCACCTGGAAAACGGCGCAAAGGACATGTGGAGAATCAGCAAGGCTCTTCGCAACAGTGTGAAATACACTCCCCCGTTGAAGAATGGCGACTCCCTTGTTGCTGCTCCGTCGGAAAAGGCAAACTTGCTGGCGGATAGCTTCGCCAACGCTCACCGTAACACCTTACCCAGCGAACCGTCAGTCATAGCCCAAGTTGAAGAATCAGTAGCTCACATCACCGCTACGGACAGCACGACGGCCGCTGCGCCTGTCGTCCGCCCGAAAGAACTACAACGGATAATCCAGTCGCTAAAACCAAAGAAAGCGCCTGGTCTGGACAAGGTGGGGAACATCGTATTAAAGCGCCTGCCACGGAAAGGGATTGTGGTGCTTACAAAAATCGTCAACGCTTGTCTTGCGCTCTCCTATTTTCCGAGTAGCTGGAAGCATGCGATTGTCAGAGGAATTCCAAAGGCGGGCAAGGACGTAACGCTCCCTTCGAACTATCGCCCAATCAGCCTTCTGCCAACGATGAGTAAAATCCTCGAGCGTGTTATTCTGTCCCGTATCGAGAGCCACCTTGAAAGTCGTACTGTCATTCCCCGACAACAGTTCGGCTTCAAACGAGGGCACTCGACAAATCACCAACTCGTGCGTCTTACGCAGAGCATCCAGCAGTCCTTCGCTCGTGGCCAATCAGTGGGCATGATACTCTTGGACGTTGAGAAGGCGTACGATTCCGTCTGGCAGGACGCCATTCTGCACAAAATGAAGCTAGCTGGATTTCCGCAATATATCCTCAAACTTTTGCACTCCTTCTTGAAAAACCGAAGCTTCCAAGTGATCGTCGACGGTGAACTATCACGTCCCCAGCTGATTCCGTTCGGGGTCCCCCAAGGTGCTGTACTCAGCCCGATCCTGTACAACATCTTCACGTCGGACGTGGTGATGGTGAACGGCGTCGAGTACTACATGTTCGCGGATGACACGGGATTCGCCTCCGCCGACAAGCATCCAGAAATCATCATCGAGAAGCTGCAATCGGCCCAGAACAAGCTAGAAGACTACCAGCGGCGCTGGAAGATCAAGATCAATCCTGCAAAAACGCAAGCCATCTTTTTTACCCGGAGGCGAAGTGAACGCTTTCTTCCACAGTCGCAGGTCGTGTCGATGGGCCACGCCGTCCCCTGGTCGGAACAAGTCAAATATCTTGGACTAGAGTTTGACCCCAAACTTAAGTTTGACAAGCACGTCGCAGCATCTCTGGAGAAATGTAGCAAACTCACCAGAATGCTGTACCCTCTCGTCAGCCGACGATCGCGACTCAGCAGCAGAAACAAGATCCTGCTGTACAAATTGATCTTCCGCCCAACCCTTTCGTACGGCTTCCCAGCATGGCACGGCTGTGCTCAATCTCGGCGAAAGAAACTCCAAGTTCGACAAAACAAGCTGCTCAAAATGATGCTGGATCTCCCATTCAACTTCCCAACTGCCGAGCTGGAGGACGCTTCGGGAGTCGAAGAGCTGGACTCGTGGACTTCCCGCCTACTTCGCAATTTCTGGACAAGATGCTCAATGTCAGAAAATGACTTGATCGTCAACCTTGTGCCGTAATCTCTGTGATCTAGTTTGTAAGAAACCCCAATTTTCCTCTAACTATCCCCCTTCTATCAGCAAGAGAAACAGGTTTTTTGTTTGATGTGTTTTCCTGTTGAAAGCTTACTTTGTAACATAAAATTAATGGCATCTAAAGATACATGACTATTAGACATAGCTGCAAGGATCCTCCAAAACTCTATTTAGATCTTAAACTAACTTGATGTTCAAAGCTAAACCTGAAAAATAAACTGAATTGAAAATTGAAAAAAAAAAAAAAAAAAAAAAAAGATACGAGAATTTCCCCTACTTTGTTTCAAAAGTTGCACTGTACTTCCGGGAGCTCTTGCTTACATTTTGTTCCAAACCGACTTCGCAAAACTTCACCCACTTCTGACGCAGTTATTTGTCTACCGAAAACTTGAAAAAATGCGCTCAGCAGATTTCAAAACTTATTATTCAAGTGCAAGGAAAAAGTCACGCTTGTGTTTGAACCATCTTCTACTTTTTTATGTAAACAATGTGGGATCATTTGAAAATCACGTTACGCATTCTCTCTTTTCATCCCCCAGATATTTTCCATTGAAAAATCATTTGAATATGATATGCAATTTCATGAAAAAGCAGGCCAAGGATTGATACCTAAGAGCATGCAATGGCACTGACCTTGTTGCGTGCTCTTCGGTTGACATCCAGGTAAGGAACATCCTGGAAGGAGCGCAACTAACTACATCCGTAGTTCTGTTAGATCATTCGAATTATCTTGATCAGAACAGTACAGCTCTGGTTCCTTGCAAGTGTCCTATTTTCTTACCTCCACGTTGGCTTGGGTAGTCATCATGATGACAAAGTGTAACCTAGCTGGTGGCCTGTGGAAACGGATCATAATTCTTTGACCACCGCGGGCCAGAGTCGAGACGGCTAAAAGAAAGGGGCGCGACAATGTGGGAAAGGGAAGTGATTTGTGATTGTAGACGGTATTGTTTTGATTCGCAGTATGTTGAGCCAACTGCTGTGGATGTACCTGAAACATCACAGAACGGGGTTTCTATTCTTTCCATTTTTATCTACCATTTATCTTCTGTTTTTATTTTGCTCAACTGATTCAAACTTATTCACTGATTCTTCTGTTACTATTCACAATTTGCAATTTATAAACTCTTGATTCTCTTAACTCTCAACGCTTTCCCACTATATTTGACTAACTATCATTTGCCTTTTCTTTACTTATCTATTTGAATAATTTTTCATTTGCCCTATAAGTTGCCCTTAATACAATCTAAGCTAACCTCTTTTTATTAACTATTGTTTATTCCTTCATCTACTACATAAATCACTATCTTTCTTTTACTCTTGAATTTTTAGATAGTATATTTCCTTCACTGTCCACTGCATTGAATCTTCACATTTTTTTCAAGCAAGTGAGGTTCGAGCCCTTACCCAATTTATGGAATGATCAAAGGATTAACACAAATATCTCAGTCATTGGCCGAACCGTTCATTGTTTGAACTTCTGTCAAAATTTTCTCACCCACGTCCAAACAGCAACTCTTTTCTGATTCCGTTTTGTGCGGATGTTCGAACACAAACCCAAGTTCACGCTGAGTTTCAAACTTGGGTTTGAACTCTGGTGACAACAATTGTTTGGTTTGCACGATTCTTTCGGCTAAAAACGATTTTTTTTGTCTTAAAAATGACATGAATTTCAATAAAATAACATGTAAAAACTAATTCCAATCTCATGTTTTGCTTAAACCTTTTGTTTAAGACAAATGTTCAAACACGGGTTCAAACAATTGTTCGGCGAACCCGACGAACCCTGTTTCGAACAGAACAGTGTTCAAGGTCAAACACGAATGAAGGTTCAAAACCAAACGAGTTTGCCAGCGTACTCGTCACCAGGGTTCGATTTTAATGACTGACAAATATTACTATTGTACTTTTGAAAAACTTTTAAATGCTTAGGACCAAAAATTTGTAACAACACACCGCGATAGAAGAAATTGCAACAGATAAACATGATCCAACACTAGAAATGATTTTAGGAGAAAACAATACACAGTTGTGGTTTGGTTAAGCGTTTTAGCAGAATGCATTCACAATACACAGCTAATAATAGTTAGATTTTGAATTCTAACTATAAATAATAAACTTTTTGCTTTAATGAAAGTTGATAGGCACACTATAAATGGTAAGGCGCTTAATACTTACATCAAACCCTACGCAATGTACCACCTCCGGAACGAGTTCAAATGCGTAACCGGAACAGGTGCGAATGCCTGGCACGAACACTCAAAGCGTGTTCTAGCGTGTTGCTCGTACTGACTCAGAGCAAGGGTAAGATGTAGGTGTAAGGGCAGTGCGTGTTCGTCGGGAACCTAGTGCATAAGATCGGTCAATGCCCGTTCTTACACTGAAAATTGCGAATTGCGATATGGAATTTCATGAAAAAGCAAATTTGATTTTTCATTTGTTTATAATATTTTTTGCATCCACTGACCTCTTATGCTAACTGGATAGAAATTGCAGCAAGCTTAGTACAAGCACTGACAAACATACGTAATTATCTTTTTAGTTCCATCAATCAGGAATATAACGGCTTGTTGGAACTTAAATCTTGTTCCTGGGTGGGATGGCGCTACTGCCTAAACACGACGTTTTGTGGTTGCGAGCGCGTGGTTGTTTTTTGGTTTCTGTTGCTCGTGGAACAGATTTTGTTTGTAAAGTGCGGTAAATCTACGGAAGGTTTCCAAATGGACATTGTGTGGAGAAACAGAGCTTAATTTTTGGACGAAGCTAGTGACCAAACTTCCTTTGATTATTTGGTGATTGCTGGATTTTTATATAATTTGTTCAATGAAGTTTGTCAGTGGTACAAAAGCGCAAAGAGGCATCGGTTTGTCTGCTTTTTAACTGGGATACACTGCAGTTCTACGCATAATTGTCCCAAGTCAAAAAAAAAAAAAAGAAATTACAAACCACGTTACTAACATTTTAATGAAATTTTTTTTTTTTAAATTGTATTTTTCACCAGCCCAGAAGATTTTCAACCATAAGTATTCAAAATATTATTAGAAATTAGTTTTTCGCGAAAAAAATGTTTCTGCGAATCTATACTCCGGATTTTTTTTACAAAAAATCAAAACATAAACGATAACGGCGATACAAACTTTGGAGAAACACCATTCGGCCCAGTCTAAATATTTTTGAAAAATTCTAAGTGCACCTGTTTCTGGGGATCCCAAAGTTCATGTAATGCAATGTATGTAAACATAGCCGCTTACAAGTTACTAATGAATCGGTTTTTTTTGTTTTATAAAATTATTATATATCTTAGCACCGCACTACCCTTACGTCCGAAAAGGTTTACATAAACTTATCTTTCCTCTTTCTAGAGAACATTTTCGCCCCCAACCAGATGGTGAATCTTAACGAGTTGGAATCGGAAGAGCGGGACATTGAATCGTTCAAGCGATTCAACTACTACTTCGACCCGCCAAAGAACAAGCCCAAGATCAATCTGAACGTGAAGGACATAATGGCCAACAATAGCAACAGCAGCAGCAGTGGCGGTGCTGCTAGCATGAAACCTCCAGGCAATAGCAACCACGTGGCTCGGGGCGGTTCAAGCGGTACGGACAGCACCGGAAGTAGTAGCAGCAGCAGTGTCAGCAACGACAACAACCCCGGCGGAATCAGCATCGGAGAGGACATTCAACCGATTCGACCCCAGGCACCGATTGGAACTCCGTCGCTCAAGGGACTGCAAAGCGCGCCCTGCTCGGCTCCACTGTATCCGGCCACATCGGACAGTCCCGCCTCGTCGGCGTCCATCTTTGACGGAATTTCCTCGTCGTTGAGCAGCCATGCCCATTCGTGCGACGACCTGTTTAACGATCTGCTCAGCTCGGCCGCCTCGCCTGGCAATCTTAGTCTGAATCTAAACCTGGCCCAGCTTCAGCAGTCCAACTCGGATCCGGTGGTGTACGACAACATGGTTTACGCCGGGCGAGCCCCGAGCGTCGCCGGCAGTTCGTCAGTTGGGGCAGCGCGATCGTCGCCGGCGAAACCGACCGCCGATCTGTCCCAGAGTATTATCAGCAACTAAGTTGATCGTCTCCTCCAAACGTGCGGGTGCGGTGTAGTGTGCAATTCAACAACAACCACAACAACTATTATCAAAAGTTGCCTTTACGTGTAATGAAGAGGTGCCATACAACTCCCTCCCAAGCTGGTACGACGGTACACTGGACCGGTCGAATGCACAAAGAGCACTAACTAATTTTGACTGCCATTAAGAGTAGAAAGATCGTTTGCGAGTGTCTCTTAAAGACTCCAAGTAGGGACGACTCCGCAGTGCGGAGCAGACAAAGCACCGGGCGTATCCAACGAGCAGCTTTTTACTCCGTGGAGACGCATGGTGCTTTTAAATTTGGAAGAAACAGTTGCATGAATTGAAGATTTGGAAAATGAGTTGAACTAGCAGTGGCAGATTCAGAGTCTGACTCGCTCTCAGAAATAAACTAAAGAAAACAATGTAAACTCATGGTTATTTTTACTAGCTTTTATCCGTTAGGGGTAAAGTCGGAGTGCTCTGAATGAAGAAGGTCGCGCGCGCTAACTTTTGTGTTTGTTCTGTGTTTTTATTTTGTTTTTAAAGAAAAGAACAGAGTCGACGACGGTGCGCTTCACGTTCGTTTGCCGGTGGAGGCATGTGATGGAGACACACGTACTACCATTTTACTATTGTTTGTTGGCGCTGTTGAACCGTTTCGTTGTGCTGTATTGTTTGCGGTTCTGGTTGTAACAATATTAGGCGCACAGAGATAGAACGGCAAACGGCAAATACCAAGTCACATGTATCACATTAAAAAATGACGATCGCGGAAAATCGAGTTGTTCATAAAGTATGGACGAAAAATGTAATGTTGCTCTGATTAATAAATTGTAAATATATTCTTTACGATTGAGAAAAATGAACAGTAATAATGAAAAACAGGTGTTTTTTTTGCAATTTTAATTAAATAGCAAATTGAAAACAGATCCCTTGAAGATACAGGTTTACATACCGCCATCAGGGGTAAGATTGGGTCATACAAAAATGCTGAAATTTGTATGACCCAATGTCACCCCTGTTGATGGTAGTAAATTGTACGACGTAGACGAATTCAAGGTTGGAGAGTAATGTGCGTACCTTCGATCGTCGGACAACAGCTTCAGCAGAGGAATTCGGAGGCGTACACATTGAGTTTTAGAAACGCTTTTTGAACCAAATTCACAAGTATATTTCGAGAGTCTTCACGCAAAAAAAAAAAAAAAACATGCACAACAAAAGCAACTGTGCTCAAACATTACAAAATACAACACTAACGATCTTCAACACCAATCCACACCGAAACGCCCGCTTCAAACCGTCACCGTGTCCGAGATGGTGGACACGTTGTCTCCGCTCATGTTGTGCTCGTCCTGAAAGCGCGCGTACCGCACCGGCAGCGACTGCGCCCGAACCCGACCCGCAATGCCCTGCAGCTCGTCCACCAGCGAGGTCGTGTTCCGGCGACGGCGGTACAGCACAAAGGCAGCCATTGTGAGCACGGCACAAAGCGCAAGGGCGCCCAGGATGGAATATCCGAGAGCGCCACCTGAGGTGAGTGACGCGGACGCCATTTGGGTGGAGTTTAGCGGACTTGCCGAGGGAGGGAGGGTTGGGATGGTGGTTGGTGGGGTGGTAGAGTTGGGTTGGGGTGGGGGTGTTGGTGGCTGGGTGGCTTTGGTAGGACTTGTGATTTTGGGTGGAGTTGGTGGCTGGGTAGCGGGGGCAGGACTTGTGGGTGTAGTCGGCGAAGCCGATGCATCGGTAGTTGGAGTGAACGTCACCATGTCACTTCCTGTAGTGATGACTGTTTCGGTGGTCTTAGCAGTTGGATCTGTCGACAGTTGAGTCGTGGTTGGTGAGATTGTCGTAATTTCTACGACCGCGCTTTCATTGACGGGGATGATTCTGAAAGAATGACCACAATTATTTGGGAATTTAATTATAACGAAAAAACCGACTTACCGCAGATAGTTCAACTGAGTGCATTCACAGACGACGTGAGAGCCAAGGTACGAACTGTTGCACGATTTGCTACCCCATTTGGTGTCATCATTCCAGACTTGACACTGAGGAATATTACAGCAATTTAGACAAGCCCTCCATAGAATTTCTAATATCTACCTCATAGTTAGTTGCATTTCCGTCCACGGTAACGTTCCAAACATACTTCCCCTCCTTCCAGTCGAGCGTCTTTTGAGTTGCGTTGTTGTAAACCGCCACCAGGATCACTTGGTACATTCCCATTGGCGATCCTGTCCCATTCATCAGATCTCTTCCGTAGAGAATTTTGCCCAAACAGAGCAAGCTCACATTGTTCAACGACTGTTCGGTTTTCGCTCCATCAACAGACCCCAGCGATACACGTGGGTTATCCGAAGGAATCCGATCGGCACTCGAGAGCAAATTCCTCTCCGTTGCTTTCAATCGCTTAGTCTCCAGCACGAGCCATCCGTCCTCCCCCGAGTACCGCGACTCCTCCATCTCGCAGTACATTCTGGTAGCGTTCGGGATGAACGCCAACAGTTGATTTGTTCCGTGTGAGTTTGCACTGGGCGAATTAACAATGCTTTTGTAGACCTCCAACTTAGCGGTTACGCTATCGACTTCCTTGGTTGTTAGGATTGGTTCAGGATTAGCGGCACGTCTCCTACGCGAAGGTTTGCGGTCAACGGAGTCGATCAACTCGAGAAGTTCGCCCAGCAGGTGATCGTTGCTACCACGCTTGAAGTCGATGATGGCTTTGGCCTGCAAGGCAAATTGCAGTACGCTGGTTTGGGTGATGTAGCTAGATTGCTGGGCGAACGCTTCCTTGATGGACTTTATCTGAGACTCCAGGATTGTCGTATATTTCGAGTACGCCTCGTCGTACAGGCCAGATGCTTGATTTTTAAGTGTTAGCAACGTTTCGAACGCAACCTTCATTGATTCTTGGTAGTTTCCTCGAGCATAATGTTTCTGGACGACATCTAGCCGGAACAGAACATCGGGCAAACCTATCGAAGGATTTGCATGCACGCGCAGTTGAGGACCATCTATGCGGGCGCATGCTTGCCGCGCATCACATACCGTATAAAACACGGACACGTTCTTTTCGGAGTACGGCAGTTGCGTTTCCGTTGACATTACCTCGTAGAAGTCTCCAACCTGGACCGTATTGCCATCGGCGACGTACCAGTACGTATATCTTAGCGGGAAATCCGACGCTGTATCGTTAGCGATCCCCGTTGACAACGTGTAGAACGTGCTCAGCGCTGTACCATTGTCCGCGGGAGTTACCGTTAACGGTAGCCCACTCGGAGGCGCGTTCGTTTCTAGTACCATGTCCCAGTAGCTTACGACGCTGACTCGAGTCTTGCCGGCGTCAACACTGTCGTCGATTGGCTCGGGACAAGTCGTAACCAGCCGAAACTTGTACAACGCATTGCGGGCCAATTCAGCTTCTTTTGGAATGATCAGCCGGACTTCCCGTTCAACGGTGTCGTTTCCGTAGTCGACCAGTTCAGACAGGAAGTTTTCCTCGATATCGTTGATGAAGATGCTTCCGAGTCCACCGATTGCGCTGGTGTCGAAATACGCGAAGCCTTCTTCATTTGAGAGAGTCCAGTTGCTTGTACACTTTGGAACGAGACCGGCTACGTCCACGGTTACTTCGTAACGATTACCAGGTATCAGATAGAGCGGGGGTGTCTTCTGGAGCGTTACAGAAATTGTAGACTTGGCATTTACTTGGATGTTCGAAACGAGTGTTAACTGTTCTATCGAGGCAGATATCTGGAACTTGGACTCTTTCAAGAATGACGTTGTCACTAAATTCTTCGCTTGAATCAAGTTTCCAGTACAGTTAATATCTGCAGACTCCTTACACTCCCAGGAAACCTCGTCGACTGGCTTGTTGTAGGCAACCCTAACTTCCGTAGTTTGTGCAAAACCAACTGTAGCATCAAAGGGGTAGATGTTTCCCCTCAGAGGTCGCTTCAATACAGTCAGTTTCATCGTTGTCTTAACAATTTCGTTACCGCTCGACGTTCCAACCACGCGAACGCTTATAGAATATATTGAACCTGGACTCAGCACACCCGATGGGATCTGCAGCACACTTGATTCAGTATTGACACTCACGTGATCGACCCCTGTAATGCTCCACGCCAGCTTGTAGTCGTTCTTCGGCTCACAAAATATAAGTCGAGCCTTCAGAATGTACGGAATATCCGCGTAACACACCTCGGCCCCGAGCAGTAGCAACGAAACGTCCTCGCTGTTCGATGAACCATCCTGATCTACCGAAGCCTGTGAATTCCGTCCGCGATACATAATCGTAAAGTTTTGACCAACGCCAATGGGGCCCGCCTCTCCAATCGCCACAATGTTGAACGTGTAAATTACCCCCGCTACCAACTCTTCGTTCATGATCAAAATTTGATTCGTGTCGGATATCGCATCCCGCTCCTTCTCAAGCCTTTGCTCGAGCTGTCGGACACTTTTCCACAGCTGCAGCGTGTGGCGTTGGCTGACGAACCCGGGCAGCGTAAACGTAACAGTTACTTGATATTTCAACTTCTGGCCACCCTTGGTCTGCAGGCTGCAAAAATGTGGGAGGAGGAATAATTAGAGAGTCGTTTTTGCGCGCTTTTTTTCTAATTGCAACGTGCCACAAGTGAAATGCTGTGATGGCAGGGTTCGTGCGTGCGTGTGCAACACGGCGCCGACGGGAGTGTCGTGAATAAATTATACTAGTTAAACCATGGAAAAATCAATAACTCATGAACGTGCGGCAGCAGGTCTCACCGGCAGGTGCTGGAAGTGAATATAAAGCCTTTATGACGTGTCGTAGGTCAAGTCGTAAGTGGACTAATTGAATTCAATTCTTAGCAGATGAGTGAGTGCAGTCGTCCATCCGTTTACCCAATTGTAATTTGCTGCGATACACCGGAATTGGTCTGATTCTCCGAGGTGCCCTCCGCTTTCGACTTTCCGCAGATGAATTTTGGTGCCAAAATTCTGAAGCTAGAGTCCTCCTGAAAGAACACCAAATTTATACTTTAAAATTCATCTATAAAATAATCTTATTGTAACATACAGCGGATGTTGCCACAATCAGCAGCACTAAAATGGCGAGGACTCCACCAAGGCACCTCATTTTTTCAGGTTTAATGTTACGGGGCTATTGATTTTCTCCACGTGAACTGACCTGGTCAGAGTATCAACTCAGACTGAATGCTAGTGTGCCCGTTGTTCACTGCTGCTGTTCTTCAACGGTACTGACTGGGGGTAATTGCAGGACATTCAAACAATGACGCGGTACCTGTTTGAAGTATAAGTTGAATGAAAGATGTGAAGTGGCCAAGACATAACTATAGTTTCATGCGTTTACTGATTTTTTTTTTAAGAGAGAGCGTAGATATTCTTTTAACTCTACCCTATCTATATCAAAAAAGAAACCTAATAATACTCGGTCCTAACCAGGTCCCAGCACCGAAAAGGACTTAATAAAAATAATTTAATGAAAAAAAACCTAATATCGTTGCTTTTGCTTGGATGGAGTCGCATGGTTGTTGAACATAAATCACACAACATAAATATAAGTTCATGCAATTTTATGCGCCACTTTCCTCAACATCTTGCATGCAAGTTTTGATTGTAAACATTGCGAGTGGATTGTATGTTTCCTATACAACTAGCTTACACGCTCACCAGGGCATAACCATTTTTGAAATGGACTTCGTTTATTCGAGTACGACCTCGAGTGCGACAGCTCGCTAACCTTCGGCTTTTCGTATTTATAGACATTCCTTCAAGGGGGTTGACACTTCGAGTATACTGCATACGCGTATCATACGCACATAATATTCTCATTGTCTGCATACCGTATTGGCGATATAGACCCCATATTCGTCGTATTTGAGGTCATATCTACCCAAATATCAGCGTGAATATCATACGCGCATAATACCCGCGCAGTATTCCTTGGTTGCATACCGTATCGACTCCAATATTGGCTTCATATTGGTGCAATATCAGAAGTGAATTGCCCTTTGGGGTTGACACATCGAATATTTTCATTCGAATCATTCTGTTCATTCCAGAAAAATACTGGAATGATGCCGTCATAAACGTGATTATTACGTTTCTACTTAATTTTGTTTTTGTGTGTTAGCAACCTGAAGCTGAGCAATTCTCTACGAAATCGGTCTTTTTTCTTCAATTTTATTTTTTGTATTTTTTAATCCGGCTGAAACTTTTTTGGTGCCTTCGGTATGCCCAAAGAAGCCATTTTGCATCATTAGTTTGTCCATATAATTTTCCATACAAATTTGGCAGCTGTCCTTACAAAAATGATGTATGAAAATTCAAAAATCTGTATCTTTTGAAGGAAATTTTTGATCGATTTGGTGTCTTCGGCAAAGTTGTAGGTATGGATATGGACTACACTGGAAAAAAATGATACACGGTAAAAAAAATTTGGTGATTTTTTTATTTAACTTTTTATCACTAAAACTTGATTTGCAAAAAAACACTATTTTTATTTTTTTTTTATTTTTTGATATGTTTTAGAGGACATCAAATGCCAACTTTTCAGAAATTTCCAGGTTGTGCAAAAAATCATTGAGCGAGTTATGAATTTTTGAATCAATACTGATTTTTTCAAAAAATCGAAAAATTGGTCGAAAAAATTTTTCAACTTCATTTTTCGATGTAAAATCGAATTTGCAATCAAAAAGTACTTTAGTGAAATTTTGATAAAGTGCACCGTTTTCATGTTAAATCCATTTTTAGGTGACTTTTTTGAAAATAGTCGCAGTTTTTCATTTTTTAAAAATAGTGCACATGTTTGTCCACTTTTGAAAAAAATATTTTTGAAATGCTGAGAAAATTCTCTATATTTTGCTTCTTCGGACTTTGTTGATTTGACCTTTATTTGCTGATATATTGCAATGCAAAGGTTTAAAAACAGGAAAATTGATGTTTTCTAAGTCTCACCCAAACAGCCCACCATTTTTCAATGTCGATATCTCAGCAACTAATGGTCCGATTTTCAATGTTAATATATGAAACATTTGTAAAATTTTCCAATCTTTTCGAAAACAATATTTTCAAAATTTTCAAATCAAGCCTAACATTTCAAAAGGGCTAAACATTCAATATTACGCCCTTTTAAAATGTTAGTCTTGATTTGAAAATTTTGAAAATATTGTTTTCGAAAAGATCGGAAAATTTTACAAATGTTTCATATAACGTCATGATTCGAATTCCCGGACGCTTCGAAACCCGGACACCTCATCTTGTTTTATCAATTATTTGGATATATGTTCGCATTATGAATGTCAAAACTGTGTTATTTGATGAATTCTAACATCAACTTTCATTTAAAGTTTGTTTGAACGCTGTAGTTAATGTCAAAACAATTAAATAAAATAAAATTATAAGATTACCAAAAATGCGAAACATTTCACGTGAAATATTTCATATGCGTCCGAAGCACCGGGAAGGCAAAGCAGAAATTTATGGTTTTGATTTCCTTAAATTCTAGCAAATTTTTATATAAAATATCGATTGTTTTGATGTCAACAGCTTATTTGAGACCTAAAGAATGCCATTCACTAACATTTCAGTCCAAATTTGTGCGATTCATAAGCAAAAACGAGTGTCCGGAATTCGAAGCAAAAGTGTCCGGATTTCGAATCAGCTTTTATCAGTGTCCGGGATTCGAAGCACAACAAGTCATTTTAATTTTCAAATTCTGATGAAAAATTGTTAGAAAAGACATATTTTGCATGCATTCTCTTTAAAATGACTGTTAATACTACATCCTGATGATATTTCTTCATTTCCAACTTATTACATTATTTTTTGTCAGCTATAACGAAAATGATGTGCTACTAAGTGTCCGGATTTCGAATCATGACGTTATTAACATTGAAAATCGGACCATTAGTTGCTGAGATATCGACATTGAAAAATGGTGGGCTGTTTGGGTGAGACTTAGAAAACATCAATTTTCCTGTTTTTAAACCTTTGCATTGCAATATCTCAGCAAATAAAGGTCAAATCAACAAAGTCCGAAGAAGCAAAATATAGAGAATTTTCTCAGCTTTTCAAAAATATTTTTTTCAAAAGTGGGCAAGCATGTGCACTATTTTTAAAAAATGAAAAACTGCGACTATTTTCAAAAAAGTTACCTAAAAATGGATTTAACATGAAAACGGTGCACTTTATCAAAATTTCACTAAAGTACTTTTTGATTGCAAATTCGATTTTACATCAAAAAATGAAGTTGAAAAATTTTTTCGACCAATTTTTCGATTTTTTGAAAAAATTAGTATTGATTCAAAAATTCATAAGTCGCTCAATGATTTTTTGCACAACCTAGAAATTTCTGAAAAGTTGGCATTTTATGTCCTCTAAAACATACAAAAAAAATAAAAAAAAAATAAAAATAGTGTTTTTTTGCAAATCAAGTTTTAGTGGTAAAAAGTTAAATAAAAAAATCACCAAATTTTTTTACCGTGTATCATTTTTTCCAGTGTAGTCCGTATCCATACCTACAACTTTGCCGAAGACACCAAATCGATCAAAAATTTCCTTCAAAAGATACAGATTTTTGAATTTTCATACATCATTTTTGTATGGACAGCTGCCAAATTTGTATGGAAAATTATATGGACAAACTAATGATGCAAAATGGCTTCTTTGGGCATACCGAAGGCACCAAAAAAGTTTCAGCCGGATTAAAAAATACAAAAAAAATCGAATGACCGAAATCCTAGTGAACTGCTCAGCTGTCATTTTCTTGGAGGAAAAAGTAAACATGTTTTTGAAATCAAATTCATCTTTGTTACGTATTAAAATAACGCTCCCAATCCAGAGAAATCGACAAATTAGAAAAACGTAACGCATCGTGTAAAAAGGGGTTACCCCATCGGCAGTCGCGTACGTGTACTTTGTACACAGTTTGTAAGAGCATTTGTAAGAGAGGCGAAAACACGCGACTTCCCGAAGGTTACTTTTGCAGAGCGTGCTGGCCCATAATCCGTTAAACGAATCACCCTAATCTCGCACAAAATTTAACCCAAATCTGTCCAACCTTCCCCGACCGTGCCCACATTGCTTTGCGTGTGGATCTCATGCTACGGTGTGGATCAAATGTTTCCAAACTGTCAAACTGAACCCACTTCTTCAACTTCAGTGCTGCTCGGTGGGTGATGCGAGAAGGACGGTCGCGCGACGCGAATCTAATCTTTGGCTGGCTGGCTGGTTGAGAAAAAAAGGGAGGAGGAGTGAAAATTTTCATGGCTGGAGCAGCAGTTTTGTCGCCGTCGTTTGGTCGGATTCGAGAGGGACCGCCGTTGTGTCGCGTGTTGGCCTTGGGTGGTCAATGATGTAATAGAGGCGGTGTCTGATGGGACGTTTGGAATCCGGGGGCGGTTCTGGTGTAATTTTTGCGGAAGTTCTGATCCGGAATCAAAGGGAGAGAGTGAATGAAAAAAAAGAGTTCAAAGTGCTTGAAAAATCAATGGTCTAAGAAGGGCGAGAGGAAGAAAGTTTTCTTGGTTTGTTGAGTTGGGTGTGCGTTTTTAGGAGATCGAAGAAGGCACCGGAAAGCGTTCCGTGATCTGTCAGAGGTGTTTGTTTTCGTTCCGGGGTGTGGAGTTTCCGTGAAAATCACTCATAATAAAAGTCGCGCAAAAGACGCGAGCATTTCCAGTTTCAAGTGTGAAAGGGCAATCCGGTTTCGGGGCGCTTCGAGCACGAAGGGAAGAGAGTGAGTGAGGAGGGTTCAAAACTACCCACGGAACCAAAGTGCATTAAAACACACGATACGGCGAAGAGAATATATGAATGATTATTATCGGGCTGGTGCGCTTCTCCGGTTCCGTTCGCGTCAGCAGCACCAACAACAGGAACCTCGCCAGTCTCAAGAGTTGATGATAGGTGTGAGAGCAAATTTTCGCCGAAGCCAGTTAAAATAATGAAGAAAAAGAAACAGCAAATGCAATAAGCCTACAGCATTGGGCAAAAAGGGCAAACACCAAACCAAACCGAAAGAGTTGTGTTCCGTGAGAGGCCTATTGGATTTCCTTTGATTGCCCATGCGAATCGAATAAACTGTGTGCGGTGCGGTGCATTCACGAATCACGTTTTCTGCTGATGCTGAAGAAACGGGTATAAATCAGTGCAGCACTTCTGCCGACAATCGTCTACGCAAGCGAGAGAAGAGCACACACCTACGCAAGACGCCACCGCTGCACCACGCGCGCGGCGGATTGCCAAAAAAGGACTTGCTGCTCATCCGGTCCCAGGCGACAATAGGAGTCTCCCCCAATCCAAAACAGGTAATCTATCTCTAGAGCCAAAATTATACAATACTTGCAGCAAGCTGCTGCACACTGTGCCTCCGTCAGGAGATTATGCTAAAATGACTGACGCTGCAAAAGGAAGGCAGTCCCGTTTCGTGCCGGCAGTCCGCGTTAAGCGCCACCAAGTTTGGCTGCTGCTGATCGGAATAAAATAAGGGAGGGCAGGAGAAAAAAAAAGTAAGAACAGGCGAACTGGCAAAAAATCGATAAGTCTAGGGAGAGAGAGCCTGCTGCTGCTGCCATCATCAGGAGTCCTGCTCGTAGCGCATTGCACGGTATTGCATGGATGGGTTGTGAATGATTCCTTTCTCTGAAGGGCGGCTCTCGGTGGCTGCGGTCGGAAATGATTGGTGTTTGTTTTTTGAATGGATTTTGGTATTTTTTATCACAATCATATTTTTTTAATGTAACAAGCATTATCAGGCTCATTGCAGACAATGATAAAAATTGTGTAGATTTGATTGTTGTTAAACCATACTGATCCGCTTTCATCTATTTTCTGTTTAAAAGATTAATGCGGCTGGGGAAATACCACGCTCGAGTTAAATATGAATAATTGATTGATTGGTTTTTATTTGACAGAAAAAGCCAGCAAAGTGCTGACTGAAAAAAAATGTTTCTTTTGAATATGCAATACATATTAAGTAGATTACATGTAGCATAGCATAGCATAGCATTGGTGTCTACCCGTAGCTGCTACTTCGTTATTGACCATGACCCCCAAACATTGCTCCGTGGACCACAGATGAAACGTAGGAACCAATCATCACCCCTTCACAATTTTCAAAGGTCCCTATCATGCTAGTCAATCACAGCGCCGGCCACGACCAGTGGTAAGGCACGGGGAAGTGGATGGGAATGTTAGTCCGATACTTGAGTGATGGGACCGCTAAATAGGCTGCGTCTCCGACAAAGTATCACATGAGTTTTGAGGGGTTAGTAAGATGGGTTTGAGGTCAGGATTCACTGTGGTAGGTGATGCGACCATAAGCAATTTGATTATCGGTTGAAATTTTAAAAATCTTAGGCAGCCGGCTGCGGAAAGATAGCTATCTACTAATTTAAATATAGTATTAATTCGACCGCGATTCTCCAGAAATTTTTTGTCGGCGTGCCTTCCGATCAACGGTGATGTAGGAAGGGCTTCATTCATTAAAAAGATTTTATATCATAAGCCTTAAAACATATTCGTCGGCGTGCCTTCCGATCATCCATGATATAGAAAGGACTTAATCCAGCAATACGACTTGCTTGTCTCAAAAAAAAAGAATTCGGATCGTTTCTATCAAAAACTATATAAAGAGAACAAAAAAACTCATAGGCCAACGAACGCGCGAACTTAAAAAAAATAAAAAAGAAGAAGAAAAAAACCAATCACCCCGTGCACACAAACAGCGACACAAAAGAGATGAAAATAACACGAAAAAACTGGACTGCGCGTCCCCATAGGCACTGCCTACATATTAAGTAGATTACATGTCATTCAAAATTCTATATAAATGTAACGACAAAGTTGAAGCGGCTGGCTCCAGAACTCCGATGCAAATATTTTTCAAAGTTCAAGCTTTGAATAAAATTTGCACCGATTTTGGATGAGCATTTGTTTGTCTATACATTAGTTGAACTCATGCCAAATATGATCTCTCTACAACAAAGGGAAGTGGGGTAAAACGGTCATTGAAGCTTGAGGTCCAAAAATACGAAAAACATTGAAATTGCTCGCAATTTCTATAACGCTGATCAATTCTATTTTTATTTTGCTCTACTGATTCTCATTTTCTCTCACTCTTCTATTTATTATCCATCATTTGATTTTGATTTTACTAACTATTGATTCTCTTATCTCTCAATGCTTTTCTACTCATTACCAATTGATACTGCTGTAACGATCTTTGTTTTTTCCTTGAAAATACCGGTTTGACGGTTCACTTTGGTCTGTTACCCACTTCAATCATGAAATATCTTCATTATACTTTCAGGAGTGATTGGAAATCATATTATATTTTTAAGGGATTTAATAAATTTTTAGTAATATGAAATTTTGAGATTTTCTACATTAATGGTCGAGAACCATCGAGAATCCATGTATTAATCCTGACCGATTTTATTCATATGTGGAACAGAGACTGAGAATACCGCAGGGAAAAATACTCGGCTTGAGGAGCGAGATTTTGAAACATTTTTCCATAATTTTGGTCGTTCTGCTAGGGATCACGCAGAAAAATGTTTTGTAGACTCAGCCTGAACGAGGTTTGAATCAACAAAAATTTTGTGGATTATAATTAACAAAAAAATGCGTTGAAACAAATCTTGATTTTCTCAATTCCACAAAAGTCTTTTGTTGTTTTGAAAAAGCTGCTTTGACGTTTAGCGTTAATTCAACAAAAATCATGATTTTCAAATCAACAAAACGTTTTGTTGATTCAAATATGCCTTATTTTTCTGCGTGATACATCATGAAAAAAGTCAATATCTCATGTAGACAGCATGCATCCCATTACATAGTCTTGCACCAACCTTGTCAAACACCAGTCAATATGTAAAAAGGTAATGCGCTTTCCAACAGCAACAGAAGCATGACTTCGTGTCCCATAATGCCGCCTCGACATGCAAAGCAACACACAACATCGAGTGCATTTCTCATTTCCAGCTTGAAATCGAAATCGAAATGATGTTAGCTTTATGGAATGCCCAACCAACCTAGTAGTAGTCAGCAGTGTGGATGGTTGCGGCATTGCCAGCAGGGAAATTGATTTGCCATCCTCCCTTGCGGGGTCTGAATAAATCCGCCCACCACCAGCACACACACCATCACACGTGCTTAGTATACACTTGATATTTCTGTTATGACATTCATTGTGCTGCTGCTGTGTGTGTGTATGAATGTACGTGTGTGACGGAAACTATTCAATTAGCGATTGGTTGTGGCCATCAGGCTAATGGAAGAGTCAGTTAAAATTTCATCCCGAACTTGTTTCCTCCCGGGCAATTACAATTTCCTTCTTTTACACGAGAATCGTTTCTCCTATATATGACAAGCGAACCAGTTCGGTGTGTTGCTGATTTGAATTTTGCGCTATAACTAGAGTGATATGGAGATTTGTTACAGTTCTTTCACATTGCAGAAGATCGGTTGAAGTACTACGTTGAATCATACATGACTCATTTCTAAAAGTCTGTTTTCCTTGTAGTCAATGTGACACATTTGCCTAGGTCAATAATATAACAGCCTTGCAACCACTTTTTTTTAAACCGTTGCAAATATTCAAAGTTTATCCCCCCCCCTTCCAAATTGGTACGGAAAATCAGGGGGCAAAAAAAATATTTTTTTCAAAAAACTTCAAAATTTTAATGAAAATAGAAGTCAAATCAGCTTGAAACAATCTAAAACGCATTTTTCTGCATTGATAATCTGGCTGGATTAAAACACCCAACTGGCAGTCGCATGATTGTGATGCATGGCGGCATGAAAGTATATCAGAATCTGCATGAAAACTGTCCTCATGCATTTTTTGCGATATAGGGGTATGACATTTTTGCCCGTTACCGACAATTATCGACATTTTTTTTTTTGTTCATAACTTATTTTTATTAGGTCCTTTTAGGTGCTGTGACCAGGTTAGGACCGAGGATCAATAGTACAAAAAATAATAAAAGAAAAGAAAAAAAAAAACCGTAACTGAATTAGATGATCATTTGCTCGTGCCATGTGTCAGCAAGTGTGCGATCACATCAATCTGTTCCTCGGGTGTCTTGCACTGCCTCAAGCGTACTCGGTATTCTCGGTAAATGGCCCACAGCTCCGACTCGCTGTACAGCTTCCGTTCGCCTTGTTGCTCCTTCGGGGTTGCACCGGCGCCGGCGCCAGTATCTTCTCGACTTCTTCCTGCGGGACGAGGATGTTTATTTTCCGGTTCAACGGACGGCACCGCTCCAGGTAGCGGAGGAAAATCCGCCGCGGTAAACGCGGCTCCTGCCGGAGTCTGTTTGTCCTTCTTCCATGCTGGCGGCTTCGGCGTGGACGCCTGCTGCCTCGACTGGATGAACTGCGCACGTTTGGGACAGCTGCGGTCCAGACCCTCGTGAGATCCAGAGCAGTTGACACACTTCTTGGCTTCCGTTTCTTCTGCTTTGCACTTTTCCGTGCTGTGGGCACCCCCACAGCTGCTGCACCTGGGCTTGAGATGGCAGTTACTGGTTCCGTGACCGAACTGCAAGCAGTTCTTGCACTGGGTCACGTGCGGTTCTTTGTTCCGGTAGGCCACCCACCGGACGACGACTGGTCCCACTTTCTTTACCTTGCTACTCAACTCCTTCAGACTGGTGTGCCCCTTGGGGAAGAGCACGATGAAAGGCGTCTCATCGATGGCGGGAAGCTGCTGCTTCCGCCTGATGGCGTGTACTGCCAAGACGTCCAGCTGATGTTCCGTCTTGAGCAGCTCCTTGACGTAATCCGGTTCCGCGTTCGGGAGACCTCGCATTACTACCCGGTGCGGTCTCGCACTGCGCTTTCCGTGCGTGTAGAACTGCACCTTGTTCTTCTTCAGGTGGGCTTGCACCGTGTCGAAGTCGTCGCTCGAGAAGCACGTAATTTTGGTGCCGTACCGCGTCAGTTTGTGTTCCGGCTGGACATCACATGTCGACATCACCTTCGCAAGGCGGGCGAAGCTCGTTTCTTTCACCACCAGCGGCGGCTGCTTCTTCTCCCCGGCCGACTTGCCGGGTGCTGGTACCACGGGGGTGGTTTTTTCTGCTGCTGGGTTCGCATTGTTGTTGTTGTTGCTCTTCTCCGCTAGCGGGCTGAACTTGTTGTTGCTGAGCAGTTTCTCCACTTCCTGGCCATCGCCGACGTTGATCTCCTCGTTAGCCTTCCTGCGCCGAACCTTGATCACGGGACGAAATTCGCCCCCGTCCTCTCCTCCTCCTTCGGAGTCTTCCACCTCCATGCCCGTCGCCGCCTGCGTTTTGGGTTGGAACCCGTCCGGTTTCTCCCACACACTTTTCTTCATGGCCGCGTTCCAGTAGAACGGCCTTCCATCCTCGGTTCTATGCTCCGTCCACTCACTCTCCGCCGTCGCGGCCGCCGCCATGGCCGTCGGCGAAAGTTAAAAAAAAAACACCGTCAAAAACGCGCTCAAAGGACACACGTCTGCTCTGGGCAAGCTGTCAAACTGGAATGCCAATTATCGACATTACCGACGGCTTTTTGGTTGTATTTCACAAAAAAAACCTTAATAGAACGAGGATTGAACCACCAACTTCTTGGTTATTAATCCGACACGCTACCACCGCGCCATGGACGCTTCATGAAAAGTGAGTGAAAGAGCACCAACATATGCTTCTCTTTGGAGTGTTGCTCGAGGACGGGCCAGCGTTATATGTGTTGGTGAGAACTGCAGATCGCTGAAATGTTTACATGCGGGCAAAAATGATCTAGGGGCTTGCTGCAAAAAATGTTATAAAATATGACATTTTCTGCAGCAAATCCACTGTTGCAGATTTTGAGATATATTTTTCCTTTGGGTGAAGTATTTTGAATTTTTATGAAATTCCAATGTACAGCACCGCAAAAAAAAATTTTTTTTAGTATATACTTGAAGAGAGGTAGTGAGAGTACCTATTTTTGGCCCTTGCTTAAGCTTCCGAATTTCCATGTAACTTCCATGAGTCATTTGGTTGAAAATGACAAGATTTCTCACATCTACTCATTTAGCACCCAAGTGGAGGATCCCTTTCGGGCATAATCCGAGCTCTTTAGCACCCTTCTATCCCCTGAAGGGTCATCCGAACTGCAACTCTCGGTACCACTAACCCTTGCTGCATGAATTATAAATGAAGAAGATTCCCAAAAACTCAGCGAGAAGAACCCCACCACTCAAAGGTTACCCCTGAAGGAGACATTCACTTCAAGTGCGGATCCCCCCCGGTTCGGTAATATCGGGAAAACGGTACGTGATGCTAATGAGCTGAAAGCTAATTATCACCAGCCTTACCCATCAGTGCACGACCGCTTCTGGTTGGTATCGGCTTTCACACTGGTGCTGGCTGGCCGGTGTAACGAAAAAAAGTGTGTGCGGTTTTTTGCATGCCTTATCCGCGCGTTTCCGGAAGTCGGTCCTTGGCCGCGTCGAGTGTCGTCACTGGGTTATAACGTAAATGGGTTATGTAGTGTGATGTCGTCCGGGTTGTGCCAAAAAGTGGGTGTTTGGTGCGAATACAAAATCTAAAAAAATCTTGATATTTAAATTGCCTCTGAGTTTTATTTTTATTTTTAAGAAATGTTGCCAGAAAATCGTTATTGCATCGTTAATTTTTCCACACAAATCTTCATTTCATTTCACCGGCTAGTCATACTAAAATGAAATGTAAATATTCGAAAATCTGTATCTTGAGAAGGGATTTTCTTATCAAATAAAACGGGGTTTTAAATCCCTATTTTTTATAGGTGCCATCCATAAATAAAGTAGCATTTTTTAGATTTTTATTTTATCTCCTAAACAAAACAAAAATGAGAGTGAATTGAGAGAAATATGTCAATTTCTAATCTCTCTCCTCCCATTGCATTGTCTCAAAGAATTTTCTTTTTATCGTCGATGTCTTCCATTTTCCTTAAAAAAAAACTTTCATAAGCACCCGATTGAGTTGAATGAGTGAGGTATCACTTCAAACTCATCAAAAATCTTTTTATGATAGTTTTCGCTTGTATATTTATTATAACTTTTTTTTGTCTGCTCTTCAATTTTGTTAAACATTGAACCGGCTCCGTGGCTTAATGGTTGCGGCTTCTGCCTCGAAAGCAGAAGGTTCAGGGATCAAATCCCGGTCGGTTCCCTTGAAATTTGGAATCAGGAATTGAACTTTGAATATGAACAAAAAACCTTTAAGAATCAGGTGGGATTCGAACTCACACCTTTGGATTGATGGTCTGGGACGCTAACCAGTCGGCCATCATGGAGTTATGCTCTAGTAATGCTCTAGAACTGAATTCATCCGTAGTGGCGAAACAATTTCACAAGGTAAAACATATCAAACCATTATATAACTACTAACACCGTCTCAAAAACAGCCCAGGGCCATCTCATATACTCATGAACTGGACGAGGGAGTCGTGGATTGCCTGGCCCGAGTCATCTGCATTACCGATCTATGTCTGTACAATTTCAGAAGAAATCTTTAGCCAGAGAAAGGTATTCGCTTCAAAGGTTCTTGAGACATATGGTGGTTACTAACCGAACCGTCTCAATTGAAATATACTGTGCACATGGCCAAGTCCTGCCAAGACGGGGGTTCAAATACATACAGTACATACATACAGAGAGTCTTCAATTTTGTTAAACACCCAAGTAACCATCCAGCACTAAAACAAATCACTGTTCAGCACTTAAAGCGCTTTTACAGCTGCGAGCTAATGCAAAAGAGTTTTTACATCTGCATCAAAAGCGCTTTTGCAGCCGATTTGCTGCTGAGTTTGGACTTTATATTTCTGATTTCCAGCTGGCCCCTACTGTTGTTGTTCCACCCCTGCAAAATGACAACAGAGTTGGGAGAGGCAAAAATATTGCTCTCTCACATTCTCTCTCAGTTCTATTTTTAGTTTGTTTACCACCAACTCAGCTGTCCGAGCGGAGCAGCCGATTTTTTTTATTAAACTTGCTATGTTGGGGATGTGATGCCAGATACCAGGAGAGGTCTTCGAAGTTAACTGATGGTTCCTGCGCCCGTGTTGTCACGCCTGTTTGGGAAATGTTTAACTGGTGTGATTTCACAGCTTCAAGTGCCGTTACATGGCCTAGCAAAACACTCGAAATCAAAACATTGGTAAAAATGTTTGCCCCTCGAATACACAAGTACCTGCATATATTCCTTCGAGAAAAAAATCAAAACGAATTAAAGCTCAAAGCCATTTTTATTGATCTTATTTTAACTTCGCACCTCACATCACACAATTAAATTATTACAAACTTAAAAACACGGAACTCCCTTTCGTACCTGCAGCTGTGGCACCACAACCACGAAGTGTCCTCCAAATCCGGACGATTCAGCTTAGAATTCGTGGATCGTCGTACCTGCCAAGGCCCGATATTGATTTCAACGGTGTTTCCTCACCGTTGTTGGAATTCTATTGGACGGCTGTTGCTTCCTGAAAAATATGAGTTTATAAATAAATGAGGCAAAACTGTTTATCTCGTGTAATACTTACGAAAATATCAAAAAATGCGTCCAAGTTTTCCCAATTATAATATTTCCATGTTGGTTTTTATTTACAAGTGAGCGAGAGCTTTGTATTATTTTGTTTTCCTTCTCGCTCACTCTCTCTCACTCTCACTCAAAACGGCAGACGTGATGCCAGATTTTTAGAAAAAATAACAACAGTGTTGCTAGTGACCGCTGTAAATCAGCTCTATTTCAGCTGTTCGCAGAGCAGTTGATTTAGAGCTGATTTGCAAACACCTTAGCTGTTTTATGACTGATTAGCTGGTGAATGCTGTTTAGCAACTAATTTATGATTTCTTTTAGTGCTGGATGGTTACTTGGGCATTGATATGCTCTTAAAAGTATCCCTGCAAAGTTAAAAATAAGATGTAAATTAAAACACTTATCAGTTGATCTCACTTTACTTTTCATTGAAATTTTGAGGTTTTAGATTTTTTGCCTCCTATTTTTTTGGGCAATAAACTTTAAAAAATCTTTGCAATTGTTGTTTTTAATCATGAAAAATTATTAAGACTTTTAAATATTTAGCAACCTAATGTTTTGCATTGACTGTGTTTTATGTTTTTTTTTTAATAAGTTTTGCTTCTTTTAGGGGAAATATACCCTTTCTAATCAAACACCTATCTTCGTCATATGGAGAGTTTGATGCTCGATTAAAGCTCCAAAAATACTATTGAGGCTATAAACTTACCAGCAACAGCACCGCCTCAAGTAAGCACGCAAATTTATGCCATTTACTGGCCAAAAAGATCAAATTTAGTGCACTTTTGATCATAATTTCTATTTTTCGAGACCATTTCTCATCATTTTGGTGGCACACACATCCACACGCAAAATGAGAGGTTAACTGCTTAACGAAAGTCGCCATCAATATCTTTTCACTTGCGCTAACGATTTCAAAGCGCTGAAGATATGAAATTGCTTCCAACTACCGGCAACATGTTTTTTTTTTTGAACATTAGTTATTTGAAAAATAATCCCGAAACATGTAAATAATAGAGTTATCTAAGTGCGCATATATTGCGTGTACGTACACGAAAAAGATTGACGAAAAAGATTGAGGTTAAATTTTGTACCAGCCAGCAAAACAAATGGTTTGCTAGTGTGTGTGAGATCGGCCTTAGATAGCTCTATTAGCAAGCGCCATAAAAAAAACAAACGCGCCAAGTCTTTTGACGACCCATTCCAATCGAAGGCTGAAGAAAACCGATCGAGAAGCGAAGGCATATAAAGAACAAAGGGTGGCCACTAACACCACCAGCAGCGCCTGTTGGAGTGGGCCAGTGATGCCAGGAAACTTTCTCTATAAATGCTACTTTTCGTGAGTGTTCGCTCAAAATTTCATCACAATTGGCAGCACTAAGCAGACCCAAAAGATCGCTAGAAGAAAAAAGAACTAAGCTAAAAATAGAAAAATGGGCGTGGCCCAATGCATTCTCGTCTGATTAGAATACGTTTGGGAAATATTTTTTTAAATGCTTGTAAAAGGAATAGAATAACTTTTTAGTTAAAGTGAAAATAAACAGAAATGTTCACAAAAAGTCGCTCTACTCGTTGGTGTACTTGGTTTTAGTAAATTTCAAGGAACACTCCAGATTATCCAGCATCATTCAAACACGACCGCTTATTAGGCTTAAAATGGGTATTTTTTTTAAATGATTTAAGAAGAAAGGGGTGCGTCAAAGTGGGAAAGGGAAGTAATTTTTTGATTGTTGACGGTATTGTTTTGATTCGCAACATGTTGAGTCAACTGTTGTGGAAGTACTGTAACAACCTGAAACTGCTACAACAAACTTTGTTTTTTCCTTAAAAATATACTTTCCCTTAATGTACTAGTAATATCTATCATTTGTCTATTTTTTGTTGATTTACTTCTTTATTTATTCATTTGAATAATTGTTTATTTGCCCTATAAATTATTATTGCTTAAATCTAAGCATGTTTGTTATCTCTGATTATTAACTATTGTCTATTTCTACATGATGTACACTTCTTTTTATTTTTTACATACAATTATCATTCTTTTATTTTTAATTCTTTCATAGTATATTTCATTCACTGTCTATTGTTTTCAATCTTCACCCTTTTCCTCAAGCAAGTGAGGTTCGAGCCCTTACTGAATTTATGGATGATTAAAGGATTAACACATTCCTGTTTTTAAATCTTTGCATGGCAATATCTCAGTCGTATCAACAAAGTTCCAAAAAGCAAAATATAGAGAATTTTTTCAGCTTTTCAAAAATATTTTTTTCAAAAGAGGGCAACCATGGGCAATAATTTAAAAAATGAATAACTGCGACTATTTTCAAAAAAGTTACCTTAAGATAACTATAACTTGAAATCGGTGCACTTTATCAATATTTCACTGAAGTATTTTTGATTGCAAATTCGATTTTAAATCGAAAAATGAAATTGAAAAATTTTTGCGACCGATATTTCGTTTTTTATTTGAATTAGTATTGATTCAAACATTTATAACTCGGTCAAAGATTTTTTGCACATTCTGGAAATTTCTGAAAAGTTGGCATTTAATCCCCTAAAACATATCAAAAAATAAATAAAAATAGTGTTTTTTTTACAAATAAAATCTTAGTGACAAAAAGTGAAATTAAACATCACAAATATTTTTTACCTACAACTTTGCCGAAGACACCACATCGATCAAAAAATTCCTTCAAAAAATACAGATTTTTGAAATTTCATATGTCGTTTCTGTATGGAGTCCGGCCAAATTTGTATGGAAAATTATATAGACAAACTAATGATACAAAATGGCTTCTTCAGGCGTACCGAAGGCACCAAAAAAGTTTCAGCCGGATAAAAAAAAAAAAAAAAAAAAACGATTACGTAGAGAATTGCTTAAATGTGTTTGAATAAATAAATTGTAATGTTTGAAGTTGCGGTAATCCTGATAAATATACTAGGGAATGTTTTGAAAAGTCTTTAAATTGTAACTTTACGTTTCAACATGGTTAAATTTTCCGGACCACCCACTGGAAAAAACCTACACCACATCACTCACATGACATTGAACCATTCTGGATTTTAATGCTTCTCGTCTTGCTAAATAAGTAATTCCACTGCTGGATGGGCTGCTGGTTTTGCGTGCACGTCACCAACGCGGTTCGCTATAGTTCCAAATATGTACCTATCATCGTTCGTATACGTCGCCGTTTTCACTGCGGATCGCAGTTTTTTTTTTTGCTGCTTCTACGTGTGTCGCCTCTAGTTCTGTTTGTTTCCTGAAAAGAAGGAAAAAAATCAGCTGCGACTGGGAAAATCGATTTTTGTGACCGCAAATGCGCGCTGTCCGGAAACCCTTGCGTACACCAAGATAAGCCCTAAATTGAAGACAAACAAAATTCAAGGGTATAATGTTAAGCTTATAGAATCTTGGGAAAGGTAAACAGAGACGGTGTCTTATCAGGCTGAGGGAAAATACTTTTAAATGTAGAAACGACTTCTTAAAAAAGCTAGATTTATATTTATAATAATGGACCAGGTATAACCGGGATTCGTTAAAATGTTATAATTCATTTGCTGATTAAATTCAAGAACGAATTCTTATCGCCGCTGTTTTTGCTTCGAGGAATTTAGTAGCCTAATCGCGGCCGTTCCGGATCAAATGCAACCGATTCGTCTTAGACAAATGGGAGCATCCCATCAAGAATCGTTTAACGCAAATTGTAGCCCTGTCAAAGAACATTAACGTCGCTTAGCGCCATGTCTAGCTCTCTCGTCGTCGTTAACATTCCCTCGGCTTAAGTTGTTAACTTTGGCGTGCTCGAAAGAAGATCTTTTCGTTTTCGAAATGCTCGGAAAACATGTGGAAATCGTCTCGATTAATTATATATACACCTAGAACAGCTTTATAAACTAGTATAGTGCCGATTCGATTGACGATCCGCAGGCGACTCTTTTCGAAGTCGTAGCTTCGTGATCAAAGCCAAACAAAAACAATCACATGCCACACATTTTGGGGTCGATTTAAGTCGCTATTTTACACTCTATCGTAAAGTAACTCAATAGCTATGGATTAAGTCCTTTGCAGTTTTGCTTAAATATATATTTAAAATCTACTCATGGAAACCCAATTTTGAGTTTAAATTTAAACTGTATTCAATCGATCTATACCTTTAACACCCATTTAGTCATCGACCGACCCTGCCGCAAGATGTCACGATTTCGGATTTGAGGTGAAAGCAAGTAAAATTCACTCCCGGGGGGGATACCTATTCTAGAACGGATCCGTCGCTTACGTTGTTGTTGTTGTTGAGCACGTGACCTGATTTTGGTCCATATCCCCGTCCCGTTCCGCGGTTAATGACAGCCGACTGGGAATCGAATTTTGTTGTGTTGTATGTGGAAGCGCCTCCCGGGGAGCAGTAAAAACTATGTGGCACCTGCAGAGAGTATATGAAGCTGGTTATAGCCCGCATATGCATGTACGGGACAACCAGCTGTTAAGGTAGAACATGTTAACCTAAATTTAAGTTGTAAGGAAATGTGCGATTGTAATAACTGGGTAGATTTAGTGAATTTAAATTATTTGTAAAGGGATCAAAGACGAAGTGTAAACAAATCTTGTCTTTTTTTTTATGAGGCCCTATAAAAAATGTAAACATTGAGTGTATCCCCTACACAACTTTGAGACTCCAAAAACACGCACAGACATTTGTTCAGAATTTGATTCTGAGTCGATAGGTAAACGTGAAGGTGGGTCTATGAGGTTGATTTAAGAAGTTCATTTTTCGAGTGATTTTATAGCCTTTCCTCAGTAAGGTGAGGAAGGCAAAACGTATAGAAATAGGCTTTCCTGCTCACGTCAGTTCGACGTTGTCGTGCAATCTTGTCGCAGGTCGCTTTTTGACGTTCCGAGAAAAACGCGTTTTAATGTTTGACCTTGAATAAACAAAAACTAGAGCTCGAAATGTAAACAATAACAATAAAGTTTTGTTTGGTTGAACATTCTGTGCATTGTACCGAAGGTTGAATTTAGTTGCCGGAGTCCCGAGTTATAATTGAAAATGTTTACGGTAGGCAAGCTCGTATCTGTGTCAAACACGTTCTGACCTGAAATCCCTTTGGCCAATTGTTGCACTTAAATCAATTTGCAGGCTTTTTTCATATGAAAAGTGACAAAAATGCACGGAGTTTTTTTTTTGGTAGGGGTAGGCGTGGCTAAATGGTTACGCTGTTCGCTTTGTAAGCGGAAGGTTCTGGGTTCGATTCCCATCTGCTCCTATCGAGAAATTATGGAAAGAAGGAATTCTGAACACTTGAATATGAACGAAAAATACATTAGCTTGCGGCGGGGTTCGATCCCCCGTCCTTTGGGTCTGCAGACAATAATGCTAACCACCAGGCCATCGAGGCTTAGTTGACTAGAAGGATTAAGAATGCTATAAGAATCCAAGAAACTTGATTGGAATCTGTGAACATAAGAACAGGACAAATGCAATATTGAATGCAAAGTTGAATTCAAGAACTTTACTGGTTGCATACTCGTTAGGCAAATATTGAACTTTCAACACGACCAGAATTCACCACAAAAAGCTTGGTGAACCGAATTGGAAAGCTTTCAAGATGAATCTATATAAGAACATACGAAGAATAGGGACGTGGCGTTACATCGTGCTGCCATCTGGTTTTTTTAAGTGCAAGAGTGAAAAAGTGCTGAGTCATCGTCTAAAAATAGACGGCGTCCTATCTCGCCCAGCAAAATGAAGTCGATAAAGTAGTCGGTTTCGATGAAAAAGTGGAAAACGTGGTCTAAAAATAGCGACGAAAAAAATATTTTCAATTGTGTCTTAGTTTTATTCAATTGAGTAATATATTTGTTGCGTCCCTTCCTCGATGGTTCAATTGATAATTGAGATAGGCTCTAGGGCTCTTTTTTGCGATTTTTTATTTTGTATTTTTTGATTGAAGTTTTCGCATTCATATGATTTTTTAAGGACTTTGAAATCACGACACACATTTCAAAAAGGCCAGATAATAAATTTAAAAGCAATGGTTAAAACAAATAACAAAGGGTTTTTTTACATTAACAATCGGATCCATATTTTCCGAGAAACCGTTGATTCAAAAATGAGGGCTAATTGAATAGCACTGAGAAATATTTTTTCCTGATTTTAATTTTTGCAATGGCAAGGTTGGATCGAAAATGTTCATAAAATTTAGAGTTTTTCAGCTAGTTGGACATCTTTTTTTCAGACATAAACGTGCATATTCAAGTTTGTCTTAGACCACTTTTTGATACGATGAAACGGCTTCAGGATACACCGATATTTAAATTACGACAAAAAAAAAAAAAAAAAAAAAAAAACTAAAGCACTTACGCTTTTTTTAAATGTCATTATCGAGGGCAACTGGCTACATAGACTATACACAAAAAACAATCCCCTATTTTTTTGCAAAAACTAAATTGATTCGGACTTGCGATTCTTGTATTGTAAGATCGTTGGCAAATTTTTAAGAAGAAAAAGTTCCCCATATTGAAATCAGCCTACATTTACCACACATCCTCCAGCTCGTCAACAAATCTCTCAAACGACGATTAAACCCTTTTTCTCACCGCTAAGTGTGGTGTCGTCTCGTCTTCGATAACGTCCCTCCACGCCGACGATGCCGACGGACGCATCATCAGTTTAATGCTGAGCTGTGCTAACCACGTTGTGCCGCTGCCTGTGATTTTAATACTTTGCTGTTTATACATCATAGCATATAATAGTATAGTAGACCGACCGACCACAAGTGGATTCCCTCGTTGCTCCCCTTTTTCCCACTTCCCGCTTAGGGGGGAAGAGACCTCCACCGCTCATTCAGTGGCCCACATCGATCAGTCCTACTAGACGAGCGAAGAAGTGCTTCTTTCCGTGCTTTTTATTGATGGCTCGCGAGTTAAAGAACAAGACTGTTGGTTCGCCCGACTTTAGTACCTCTTCCACAGTCACACACACATTATGATGTAATTTTCACAAAACTATAATGTCTTCACGTCGCGCCCAACGCATCGCATCTCTCTAGTTTTGCGCGTTTCTCATCGAGTGCTTCTTTTCTTCTTTTTTTTTCTATTTTTAGGGCGCACACTTTTGCCTTTTGCGGTAGTGGTGCCGTCGACGACTCGTTGGAGACGACCCACCAGCAGTAGCAGAAGCAGCAAAAATTAAGTAACACGGCTTAAGCTGTACGCATAATTCGGCCAGCAAAGGGTTCTTCGTTCCGCGGAGAGTGTGCCACTTGTGGCGGAAAGTATAAATTTCGTTTCACACACATGCTACAGTTTTGGCGGCTAATGACGACAACGACGGCGGCGTCCGTGGCGAGAAAATATGACTAAGCGCGTCGTTCCAAACTGGTCCAGAGTTTGGAGAATCAATTAAGAAGAGACGAAATAGCAGCAAATAGTGGAGCGTGTCCGCCCCGCAATGTCGTCGGCCCTGAACGGGAAACTTGCCAACGGTAAAATGAACGCCGACGATATCTACGAGAATCTGCCGTGTCACGAGCGAATGCGCAACGGAGGTGGGGACGAGTTTGCCCCGTCGGCCCCTCCGGCCATGGACGAAGAAGACGGCCCAAGTGGTGGCGGTGGAGGTGCCTCGGGCGTACAAGTTCAACAGCAACCTCCGCAGCAGCAGCACCAACAGGTTGAAAACAATAACAAAATTCAGAACAATTTGGCGCTGCACAGCAAAGACAGTCTGTACGCGACGCCGTTGAAAAAGTCCGAACGACCAAAGCCAGCGCAGGGAGCGACCCCGAAGGGGCGGCCACCACTTCCCACGCGCGTGTCCTCCATCAACGTAGATGACAACTTGAACAATAGTGCTGCAGCGGCGGCGGCCTCCGAGCGGGACGTCAAGATCATCAACGCCGAGCTGGAGGATCGCCGAATACGGGACTTTCTCAAGGACACCAGCCAAATGCACAAGAAAATTGAACTGCACAAAGAGTACCAGGGCTCGAACTTTTCCTACCTGGCGCGGAAGGAGCACTTTGCAAATCTGGTGCAACAGAACGTGCTGAACGATTCGTTAAACGGCGGCGGCTCCGGACATCCGGAAGGCATCGATCAGTCGTTGCTCGGGTACAAAACGCTCGCGAATGAAGACGAGGACAAGAACCTGGATCTGGACGTGAACGAGTCGCTCGACGAGCTGGAAGCCAAGTGTAACGAAAAGCTGGAGATGCTCACCAGCCTGCACCGGCATCGGTCAACCGAGCGAAGCCAAGAGGACAACGAACAGCTAGATCTGGACGGACCTCTCGGCGAGCAGAAACCTCCGCTAACTCTAATCAACGGAGAAACTTCCAGCCTAATACAGAACGGTAGACCGCAGGAGCTGTCCCTCGGACCGTCGTCGGCGGTCCAGGCCTACCTGAACCGGGAGTGGGTTCTCAAGAAGATTGCCATGTGCTTGGAGCAGCGTGCCTCGAAGAAACCTATCCCGGTTCCTCCCCCGGAAGGTGCTGCTGAATGTGTGGCGTCCAGTTCGGGATTCTTCCCGCGGGCAACCTCCACCCATCAAGCTCCGAACCGAGGCCTCGATCTGCCCTCGCTGGGCTACCTCGTGCTCGGCTCCAACGGCTCCGGCAAAACCTCAATCTGCAACGACATCATCGACGGCACGTCTGGCACGAAAGGAATGCTCAACCGCCGGTTACTCGCCTGCTACTTTGTAAACTCCCAAAACCCAGAGTGCCACAGTCTCAGCATGTTCATCCGCAGTATCATCCTGCAAATCCTCAGTCACTCGAGCTTCGTGGGCGGCATAAACCCAACGACAGCCCACAACACGAGCTCCACATCGAACGATCTCACCGAAGTAGCGGTGGAAACCACCAAGCATGAACAACCTCCCCAGGACATTAGCAGCAACGAGGCCCTGCCGGAAGCGGACCAGACGAAAGACACCGACTTTGACAAGGAGCTCGAAGACGTGATCCTGTCGGAGATTAAGCTCAACGAGCGCGTTGCGGAGTTTTGCTCCAAGAAGAAGGTCTGCCGCCAGCAGTCCGAGCCGGTGGAAAGTTTGAGCCGCGACAAGGAGGCACCGGCGTATCCGTATACGACACATCCGCCGCTGCAAAAGACCGGAGAGCAGCGGGACAAGGCCGGTGGGAGTCCCGGCAGGAGAGGTTCGAAAATTCCGGTCGCGATTGGGAGTAAGATTCGATCGCCGACGAAGAGCCTTGCGAGTTCGCCGCAGGAGGAAGACGGTGGGAAGGTTGAACTCGAAGAGGAGGAAATTTTGGACGGGGCAGGGGAAGGTATCGCGGACATTTCCGACATGAAGCTGGACGAAGATATTGCGCAGGAGATTAACGAGGACGAGAAGCTTGAGGAACCAGTGGTGGCGTCGCCGCCTAAGGAGGAATCTCCCGAGCAGGAGGAGGTGGCACCGCCGTCGGAAACAGCTTCGATTCCACCGCCGTTGCCAAAGTCGAAGAATTGTCGGCAGGTCATTGCCGACGGGTACTACGAGATGCTGCTGAGCAATCCGGACATTTTCGAGTCCATTACGGTGGACAGCATTGAGAAGAATCCGGACGATTGCTTCAAGAAGGCGATTTTGTTCCCACTGTTGGAGTTGAGTCCGCCGAAGAGTGCACTGCTGTTGCTGATTGACTCGATCGATGAGAACTACATCCAGGACGGGAATCTGATCTCGACGCTCAAGGGCAAGCAGGTGACCAAGAGTCGAAACATTGCCGAGCTGCTGTCGAACCACATTCACCTGATGCCCAAGTGGTTGTTTATGGTTTGTACCGCGAAAAAGCAGAACAAAAACATTACAAAGCTGTTTACGGGCTACAAAAAGCTCACGCTCGACGACTTGCGTAAGAGCCATGTTGTTAAAGACGTGCAGCAGTACATTATTAACAGACTGAACACGGATTTTCGTGGCATCAATCTTACCAAAGATATAATCGAAAGCTTGAACCAGCTCTACATCAAGTCCAACGGATGTCTGCTTTACCTGCACAAGGTACTGACCGGCATCAAGGAAAACTTTTTCACATTCCGCGAAATCAAGCTGATTCCGTGCACCCTCAACGGTTTGTACCTGTACATTTGTCAAAAGTCCTTCAACAAGAAGCAATACAACAAGATACGACCCATGCTGAACGTCCTGCTCGTGTGCAACAACTACGTGGACAAATACTTTCTGTACAACTGTTTGCGCACCCACAACTACTCGCTGGAGATGGACGAGTTTGAGAAGCGACTGGACCTCATGCGCAACATCATCGAGTACAGCCCTCGGAATCCGGGCGCCCTAAAAATCTTCCACAACTCGTTCTGCGACTGGCTTATCGACGTAAAGTTCTCCACCAAAAAGTTCCTGTGTGATCTCAACGAAGGCCACGTCATGGTGTCCATGTACTACACCATGGTCGCGGACCAGCTCTGTCCCAACAAGCTACGCCTGTATCTGTACCACCTGATCAAAACCGGTGAATATCTCACCAACAAGCACATCAACCTCGATCTGCTCCTGATCCTCCTGGAAACCAAATCCAACCTGAGCGACTGCTTCTACACGAACCTCCTCAACTGTTGCGCACTCTGCGAGGATGAGTGCAAAAACGACGTCAATCTGGCCTGCAAAACCCGACTCATGCTCGAGCGCTACCTAAACGCCGAACTCAACGAAGAGTTCAACGGCTTCCTGAACGATTTCTTCAAACCAAACCTCCCGACCGACTGCAAAGTCCTTAAACTGCTCATCGAAACCGGCATCAACAACGCGGACACGGTCCTGTCGTGCGAATCGTCCGCCATCAACTCCCCCGTGCTATCGGACCGCTCACAGAACATCGACTCCGAGCTGGCAGAGCTGCTAATCTCTAGCGAAAAGAGCTGCCAGCAGGAGCTTCAAAAGTCGATCAACCTCGATCAGCTGCAGCCAACACCGTCGGCGTTGGTCGATCGCTACGACGTGCACGAGGTGGACCAGTGCGAAAGTGTGGGAGTGGTGGGTGATGGGGGCAGCGCGATCGGGGATTCCAAGTCGGACATCCAGAACGATCGCGTGCAGTACGACATGTTCGACGCGGAGATGCACAAGGGCAAGGCGTTGATTCACATCTTGGCAAACGAGGGCAATCACATGCTGCTGGAGAGAGCGCTGAACGCGTGCAAGGATCCGATCGATTTGGAGATTGAGGATTTGAACGGGCAGACGGCGCTGAACATTGCCGCGCGGAATGGACACATTGAGATTGTGAAGCTGCTGTTGCAGGACCGGCAGCCGCTGAACGATGGGACGGGGCGGTTCAGGAAGATTGACGTGAATCACGCGGACCGGGATGGGTGGACTCCGCTGAGGTCGGCTTCGTGGGGTGGTCATACGGACGTGGTGAAGCTGTTGATCGAGAGTGGGAGTTGTGCGATTGATCGTGCGGATAAGGAGGGCAGGACGGCGTTGCGGGCTGCGGCGTGGAGTGGCAATGAGGACATTGTGAAGATCTTGATCGAGGCTGGGGCGAACGTGAATTCGATTGATAAGCAGGGCAGGACCTCGTTGATTGCCGCTTCCTATATGGGGCATTACGATATCGTGGAGATTTTGCTGGAGAGCGGAGCGGATGTGAATCATACGGATTTGGATGGAAGGAATGCGCTTTGCGTGGCGGCGTTGTGTGGAAGTTCTGGATACAGTAAGGTCATTTCTACGTTGTTGGAGTATGGGGCGAACACGGACCAGACGGATAACGAGGGAATGTCACCGCTGTTGGTGAGTTCGTTCGAGGGTAACTCGGAGATTTGCGAGTTGCTGCTTGAGAACGGTGCCGATCCGGACATGGCTGACCATATGGGAAGGACTCCGCTGTGGGCGGCCTGCACTTCGGGACACGCCAACGTGGTGAAGCTGTTGCTGTTCTGGGGCTGTGGCATCGACTGCATGGACTCGGAAGGTCGAACCGTGCTGAGTGTGGCGGCAGCGCAAGGTAACTTGGAAACGGTGCGTCAACTGTTGGATCGTGGCCTGGACGAGACTCATCGTGACAATGCCGGCTGGACGCCACTTCATTACGCGGCTTTCGAGGGCTACGCGGACATTTGCATTCAGCTGTTGGAGTCCGGAGCGAAGATTGATGAGTGTGACAATGAGGGTAAGGCTGCACTTCATCTGGCCTCTCAGGAAGGTCACAACGCGGTCATTGAAGCAATTCTCAACGTACACCGAGCGTGTATCGATCAGCGGGCTCACGACGGCAAGACTGCTTTCCGGTTGGCCTGCCTCGAGGGTCACTTTGAGTGCGTCCAGACGCTGCTCAAGTACGGCTGCGATGTCAACTCAAAGGACGCCGACTCGCGCACCACCCTGTACATTTTGGCTCTGGAGAATAAACTCAAGGTTGTTAAGTTCCTGCTGGAATACTCGAACGTGGACGTGAACGTTCCGGACAGTGAGGGACGGTCTGCGTTGCACGTGGCCTCCTGGCAGGGTCACGCCGAAATGGTAAAGCTGTTGATTACGTTGGGTAGGTTGTTGAGTTTAGAAACTTTTATCGTTTAATTCTAATTTGTGGAACTCTTGCAGGTAACGCCGACGTAAACGCCATGGACCTGGAGTCTCGCACGCCTCTGCACTCCTGTGCCTGGCAGGGCAACCACGAAGTAATGCAGCTGCTGCTATACTACGGAGCGATTCCGGATCACGCGTGCAAACAGGGAGCGACCGCGCTGGGCATTTCCGCCCAGGAAGGTCATGAAAAGTGCGTCACGTATCTGCTCAAGTACGGTGCCAATCCGTACAAGTCGGATCACTGCGGCCGCACCCCGATCAAGCTGGCCGCCAAATCGAACCGTAACAACGTGCTCCGGATACTGGAGAACTATACCAAAAGTGAGTTGGCAACGGCTGTGGGCGTTCTTCATCCCAGCTAACAAATATCTCCTTCTTTCAGACGATCTCGACGGTGGCAAGATGCTGCACCAGGGGTTGAACCTCAAGTCGCCGGACGAGCTGCCGCCGTCGTCCTCGATCCACAACCCGTCCCCGTCCGGACCCTTCCCCAACCCGAGCCTTCTGATGCCGAGCAGCTCGCTGAACGTTTCGTCGGCGTCCACGGCGGCCATCGGCGGCACCCAGAACAGCAACTTTTACGAAAACACGATGCAGTCCGACAACAGCAGCTTGCAGAAGCGAAAAAGTGTCATCTCTAGTCAGTCCACCGGTAGCAGTAATGAGGTGGGTTCTGCTCTTAGCTTACTGAAGGCGTAGTCACTCATTATTACCGTCTTGTTTCCAGCAAGCGCCAATGTCTTTTACGCAGCAGCTGCAGAAGCACTCCCGGCATCACAACTCCAAGTCGCATCACATCGTACAGCAGCACCACCACCAGCAGCAGCAGCAGCTGCAGCACCAGCAGCACCAGCAGATGGGAAGCAGCACCGGTGGCAGTACCGGCGGTAGCAAGTACGGCGGCACCAAAAAGCACTCCCAAATGCTGCCCAACGTTGAAGAAATTCACTCGTCGAATGGTGGCAAGTTGTCTTCAATCTCTTCAATTGACAACACTAAACTTCGATTATTTTGCAGCGTCCAGCATGCGGATGAACCCCAACGACGCGGACCTGTTCGACCTGGGGTGTATGTCACCACTGTACGCGACCCCGCCCCACTCGCCCAGCAGTGACATTAGCTCGCCGGGCCAGAACCAGCCGCCGTCGTCGCTGGCGCTGCTCGGCAAGCAGTTTGAGGAGATGAACATTAGCCTGTCGAACAACAGTACGATTATGCACCCGCCGGATAATCACTTTGCGCGGGACACGCACATGCGGATCATCCTGGGGAATAACCAGAAGGAGCCGCAGCAGAGCGGGTGAGTTGACTGGGTTGTTTGCGTAGTTTTCTATGGAAAAGCGCTTTAAATTTTAAATTGTATTGGAAAAGTTAGACCCTCTGGGATTCTTTAATTCTTAAAATTTAAATTTCGTGTTATTTTCTGAAGTGAATCTATGGCAAGGATTTGTGATAATCGAGTACGAAATGTATTTAATCTAAAGGGCCAGGGTTTCCAGGTCAAAATTTGAAAAATCTGGTAAAATCTGGCAGCCGAAAATATAACAATTCTGAATGGTGAAGAGAAGGGAGGATATAAATTAATTCAAACGTTTGTAGAATTCAGATGGTTTAACTGATTTTATGGCCTCAAAAATGGTGAATTTGCATTTTCTTCAATAAATACACATTCATTTTTTTATTTTCAATTAAATTCGTTCATTCTAATAAAAAAAAAATCTAAATGGGCAAGAGTAAAAAATCTGGCAAAATCTGTCAATATCTGGCACAGGGAAGGGTGAATCTTTATTCTGGCAGACACTTGAATAATCTGGCTTATTCAGATTTATCTGACAATCCTGCTCAAGGGTCTTGATTGCTCAAAACAGACCCTTTCACTCGCGAGCACAAATCAAACGCGATGTCTAACTGCCCTGATCCATTCCTACCGTTTTTTCGCTTCCACAATCGCTACCGAATACTCTCTGTTTCGCTCTCCCTCTCACTACAATAGGATGGTACAGCGAATGGCTCAGAGAGACCGATTGCGCTATGTCGCTCAAAGTTGACTCAAAATAGTCTGCGATCGGTTTTGTTTTGATCATTTATTAACTCGCTGTAAATAATAATTATTATAAATACTTCGCAGCTTTGTTGTAAACAAAACTTTTAAGACACATTTGACAGTAATTTTCTCCATGCCAAATACAAATGATACAAATTTACGGCAAACTCTGGTAGTGCAGACCAAAAGAGCGCCCGTGCCCGAAAAATTGCAGAATCTCTGCAGCCAGCAAAAGTAACTTTTTTGAAACGCGTTTCCGTATTGTTCTGCAACTCTCTATTTTGCAGAACTTCTGCAAGAGGACAAAAAAAGGAGGGGGATATTTAAGAAGGTTACCTTTAGTGGTTTCAGGTTTCTCAGTGGGTAATTTTACGCCCCGATAGGCCTTTTTCAGCTTGATTTTATTCAACCGTCAGACTGATCAGAGCGTTACACTCAGGGGTGCCAGGTTGCCAGATAAATCTGGCATTGCCAGATTTTTTTGAGGGCCAATTAGAAAAAAATATTTTTTTATTTCTTCCACACATTGTTTTATTGACCTATTTTGTTTATTTTGTGAAGCTATTATGTATAAAAAGTGAAAATACACTGTTTTTGAACAAAAAATTGCTTATTACTTTGAGAAAAGTGGCTTGCCAGATTTTTCCCAGATTTTTTGCCAGATTTTTTTCTCTTCAGACCTGGTAACCTTGGTTACACTTCTCAGAGGGCAGCAGAAGAGAGAAAAGGCTACCTTTGCTGCTACTTCTGTTTTTCCCGAGAGCAAAGTTACTTTTGGTGCAGAAAAGTACAGGAACGCTCTGCTGCAGCATTGCAGAATTCTGCGGTACTGGAAAGGACCTACTATCTCATGGCTTTCTACCTAAGGTACTCGCGATTGAGTGTGTAGTAGTGCGGTTGTCAAAATCGTTACCTCTGACTCTCTCACTCCACTGACACTCATGGCTTTCTACCACGGGGATGCTTCGGCTGTCATCTGCATACAATGTCACTGAAGCCTAAAAAGTACCAAAGTTTTGGTGTCTAGTGTCAAAATTATGGGGAGTAACATGACGAAAAGGGCGCGAAATCGAAAGGAATTTTTTTTTTCTTTATTTTTGTTTCGTTAGTTAAAATGAAATTAAATGTGTACCATTATCCGGGGCAAATCGAGACACATGGGGTGAATTGAGAAGTGATTTTAGCAATGTTTTTGCACAATATTTGAATATTTTTTATTTGTTTCAGTAGGAATAGACACAAAACAACAAAATTAGTTTCTAAATTTGAACTTTTATGTCTAAAAACAGCTATTCTGGCTTTCTTGTCGAAAATTTTCCAACACATTCAAACCACGGGGTACCATAGAAGTTGGTTTGTTTGACTCAAAAACATGCTTGATTGTAAAGCCCCACAACGTGAGCCCCACAACGTCCTTAACAATGGGCTATGCCCTGTTCGTGGACTCGCTCTTAAGGTTTCCCAACAACATGGGTGAGCTTACATATTGGTTTAACCGCCTCAAATTGTAGATTTAAATTAACATTATGATGATCTGTAAGTTTATTGGCCAAATAAGAATTTGCGGAAGACATTTCAGAGGATTTGAAAAAGACACCTGCTGGGAAGCTTTTCCTGAGACCTGATGCTAAACATATATTGTTGTTGGCGGCATTTATGGTTTATTTTAATGAAAAGAATCATTCTGAGCAGCTACAGGATTATTTTCCAAAAAATAAATAAGACTTATTATATTTTGATTTGTGACCCTCTGAAATGTTATTCCCGAAACAGCGCCACCAAACATTTGGTGGCGGCTTCAGCAAGCTACGTTAGTATCACGGGCCTGCTTTCTACCTAAGGTACTCGCGATTGAGTGTGTAGTAGTGCGGTTGTCAAAATCGTTACCTCTGACTCTCTCACTCCACTGACACTGACATTGTTTATGTTTTGGTTTTCCTGGCACGGTCCATTGTTCGTTTGTTATTGTTTTGGTTTTAGTGGCACGGAGCCATGCACTCACACTAATGCAAAGCAAGATCGCGAGTACCTATGATATACAGCCTTGCTACTATCTCCTCTCTGACTCAGGTCGACAGACGGAGCAGGCAAAGAGGTACAAATTTTGTATTGCTGGAAGCTAGCGAAGCGAGTCGTGTGCGCTCGCGAATGGTTCCGCGCTCCAGTCGGCAAAAATTCGTTCGGCGATGAGTGAGTGATTTCTGATTTCTGAACCGCAAATCTTGACCCTTTTTAATTTTGACGATTGCGGTTGAAATTTTCAAAAAAGTGTCCTCGTGGTTTATGATGTAATCTAATATTCTAACAATGGAAAATCTCTCTAGCACGAGCGCAAAACTCGGGAAGCGTGAAGAGATCATCACCGGAAGCATCAGCTTGTCCCGGGGGGAGAACCGCCTACGGCTACTCTAGCGTACGAACCTTCCCAACCGGGAGGAAACGCTGGGTTGGTCGATGGAACCGCTCCGCCGCTTCTTCTTCTTGTCCTGCTCCTCGAGGTACTTTTTCCGGGTGGCACAGCCACAGAAATTCATCGTGTGGTTTCCACCACAGTTCTCGCCACTTGACGCGCGCTTTGTACCGCTGGGCGTTTTTTCCGCGGAAGACTGCACCTTTTGGTGAAGTGGGTTTCACCGCACTTTAAGCACCGGGGAGGGAGTTTCTTGATCCGTGTCCGAATTTACAGTCAATTTTAAGAGAATGATGCAAAATATGCATTTTCTAACAATTTTTCAGCAGAATTTTTAAATTAAAATGACTAAAATGACACTGATAAAAGCTGATTTGAATTTCGGACACTCGATTTTGCTCATGAATTGCATAAATTTGGAATTAAATGAGATTCCCAAAAAAGCGTCCACGTGGTTTATGAATGGTACCAATTTTTTCAACATCAATATAATCATGGATATAATTGAAATGGCGTGAAACTTTAAAGAAATCTACAAAAAAAGGTTTTGGTGGTTATGTTGCAGACATGACCAGTACGACAAAGAACAATATTTAAAAAAAAAAACGTTGAAAAAAATCTTAAACAAAAGCGATTTCAACTCTGCCTCTGTCATTTGTTTATCTTTACGTCACACTAACAAATCTGGAGCACCACGAGAAAAGGGCGGATAAGCATTTTGACAGTTTGAATTATTTAGCTTTTTCTCAAGCTTCAGGTAACTTTTTTCAAAATGGGAAGCAATAGCTGACCTCCCCAGCTACCATTTACCACCATGGGTTTTGTAAAATAGTTGCCCATTGCCTGTGAAATTGCAAAATAGTTGCAGCTGTCAAAATGCTTATGCGCCCTTTTCAAATGTTGCCCCAGAAATATTCTAATCCGCATCGCCCTGCTCCTTCTTTTTCGCAGCAAATCCTCCAAGCGCAGTGGCATCGCCACCAACCCGGCCATGCGGTTGATCCGCAACCGGATCGACTCCGCGGCGCAGCTGATTCGGCGCACCAACAACATGCTGAGCAGCAGCGGTGGCAGCTCTGGCCAGGGCTCGTCCAGCATCGGCGTCAAATCCGGCACGTTCCAGTGGCGGAAGGAGAGCCAGATGTAAGGAGGAGCGAGAGAAAGAGAGATCAGAACAGGGACTTACGCGCTAATATTTTCCACTCATATTCCATTCGTTTATTTTTTTCGATGAGAATGCCATGTTGCAAAAGTGTGATTTTAAATTTTTTTTCGGCAACACTTTACTGAGTTTTTTTTTTCTTTTGGAAAAGTATTATTTTATCGTGGCCAGAAAGTGAACAACAAAAAAAAAACGTGCCGTAATTGAAAATCGAACAACAAAGAGCGAGCATTTAAAATCTCTTATATATATTTCTAACCATAACCGGGAAAGCAGCAGAGTTTAATCAGCGATAGTGTGTAGTAATTCTCACTAGAAAGTTGAGCAATATTAGAACGGGATAAACAAAACAACATGCACCAAAATTATTACTACACGCACACACCCATAAAGCTCTGTAGAATAGCGTTAAAAATCTACCAAAAATTGTTCTCGGTGAGCGTAGTTCGGTTGAGTTCGTTTGGTTTATTGGTTTCTTTCGTTTTTTTTGTTTGTGTAAAGTTTTTGTTGATGGTGCCATCGTCCAGATTTTTTTTTGTGTTCATTGTTTCTTTAGGTTTAAAAAAACTAAAATTGTGATTAAAATTAGGTTTCTAATAAATCCTTTCCAAATTTGATTTGGTTTAGTACGAGTGAAAAGTGTACAACATTGGTCAACTTTTGAAGGTTAACAAAATTAAGTTGTGTAAACATTCCTTTCATATTTACTTTCTAAAAAGAAAAAAAGTTTAAGTCACTAAAATACAAACTAACAAGCAAGTTAAAAAAAATCAAATGACAGTTGTCATAAATTGTTCTCTGTTGCACGCTTTTCACTCTTACAATATGTAATTTTCAACTTTATTATCTTTCTCACGCTACCACGAGATCTACACAAGAATCAACAGCAGCCAAATTGGAAAAGATAAAAAATCGGTATCAATTGTTTTCCCAAACTATGAAACTCACCTTCAGCGCGTTGTTGTGCACGCGGCTTAAAATAACAAATACTTCTCACACAGGTAGAGCCGTGTAGCTGCAACACTAGTACTCATACATAAAGAGAATATTACACTCAGCAAACTGATTAAAACAGACAAAAAATCGCAGTATCTGCAAACAAAAATGTATCAAAACAAGGTATCTCGTTGTGTGCTGTAAAGCAATCGAAGCAGAAGCAAACAAAAACTTACGCAAAGTGTAAATGAATGGTAAACACAGCAAAAGCAAAAAAGGGAAAGCATTTAATTTTAAAAAAGGTTAGAATCCGCTAAAGGAAACAATCTATATTAGTTACACATATATACTATACAACATATATAAAACTATAAACAAGCAAACAAAAGCAAAACAACAAAATATGATGAAAAAAAAAAAACACTTGACGCGAACAAAACAGGAAATTTTATGAACAAACAAATGACATTCACACTTGCAAAAACCTTTTGAAAACTCTGTGTATAATCTTTATAATATTAAAAAAAAAACCAATCGGTTCAACAATTCTCTAGTCTTCATCGTTTTAGGTTTAAAAGAGAAGATCAAAGCTAGTTTAACGGTGTACCTATTTTGTACGCCACCAGGATTATCTTTTTCTCTCACTCAAGCAAGCATCTTTTGGACTGTAGGAAAGCTCCTCCAAACCCCCCTCAACTAACAAAACACTATTTATTGAGCCTAATTACAAAACAATCCTACACAGTAGAAAACAAAAAAAAAAAAACAAACGAGCAACTTAAACTTAATCGAAGAGAGAGAGCCCCCTAAATCGAACTGAGTATGGTGTCAATCAAGAGCAAAAGTGTATATTTATTTTTTATTTTTACTTTTACTAAGTACCCGCGCATGATTTAATTGCCCACCCCCTGCGTTAAGTTCGCCTCCTTCCCCCCACGCTCATGGTTTTATTTGGTGGAGAAACGTACTTTAGAGCGAGAGAGGCGAAGAGAAAAACGTAAAAACAAGAAACAGAAAAAACAGAGAGCAAAGTTGAAGCAGTAGCTATTAGAGAATATAAACTGAAAAAAAAAAACATAAATGGGGTTTGTTGTTGTTCACGCTGAAACAGTATCCGAAATACCACTTACTTTACTTTTACTGCTCAGACAACCCCCGGGTCATGAGCTGTCTCCAGATGCGCTGCCACTGAACTCGGTCTTGGGCTGCTACTCTCCAATTCTGCTGCGGAACTCCCACACTTTCCAGATCTTCCTCCACTTGGTTCAACCACCTTGCACGTTGCGCCCCCCTCCGCCGCGTTCCAACCGGCTCCGAATTGAACACCAACTTCACCGGATTGATAGTCTGGTTCGGTTGGCGCGCATCCAGCGCGTCCGGCATTCTCGCGACGTGTCCGGCCCACCTGATCCGGCCAGCCTTGGCGACTTTCCGAATGTTTGGCTTGTCGTAGAGTTGCGCCAGCTCGTGGTTCATCCTTCTCCTCCATACAGTGTTCTCACGCACGCCGCCAAAGATCGTCCTAAGCACTCGCCGTTCGAAAACTTCAAGCGCATGCAGGTCCTCTTCGAGCATCGTCCACGTCTCGTGCCCGTAGAGAACGACCGGTCTTATCAGCGTTTCGTACATGGTGCACTTTGTACGCCGGGAAAGATGACCAGACCGTAGGGTCTTGTGGAGTCCATAGTAGGCACGACTACCCGTGATGATGCGCCTCCGAATTTCTCTGCTGCAGTTGTTGTCCGACGTAACCAACGATCCGAGGTACACAAACTCCTCCACGACCTCGAACTCGTCGCCGTCGATCGTCACGCTCGGTCCTATGCGAGCCCTAAGGGACTCGGTTCCTCCTGCCAGCAGATATTTCGTCTTCGCCACATTCACCTTCAATCCAACCTTCTCTGCTTCCCGCTTCAATTCGGTGTACCTCCTGGCCACCTCCTCGAACGTCCTGCCGACAATGTCCATGTCGTCGGCATAGCAGATGAATTGGCTGGATCGGTTGATAATCGTGCCCCGCATGTTGAAGCCCGCCCGCCTCATTACACCTTCAAGCCCAATGTTGAAACAGAGGCCGGAGATACCGTCGCCTTGTCGCAGTCCCTTGCGCGATTCGATCGGGTCGGACATCGCCCCCGAAATCTTCACGCTGCACCGTGCCCCGTCCATCGTTGATTTCACCAGTCTGATCAGCTTCCCGGGAAAGCCGTTCTCGTACATGATCTTCCATAGCTCTTCGCGATCGACCGAGTCGTACGCGGCTTTGAAATCGATGAACAGGTGGTGCGTCGGGATCTGGTACTCGCGACATTTTTGGAGGATTTGGCGTAGCAAAAAGATTTGGTCCGTCGTCGATTTCCCCTCCACAAAACCGGCTTGGTACGGCCCAACGAAATCCTTTGCTCGCTCCGACAGACGACAGAAGATGATCTGAGACAGCACTTTGTAGGCCGCGTTGAGAATAGTGATGGCTCGATAGTTCTCACATTCCAACTTGTCCCCCTTCTTGTAGATCGGGCATATTACTCCCTCTTTCCACTCCTCCGGTAGCTGTTCTGTGTCCCAGACCTTGACTATCAGCCGGTGTAGACAGGCCGCCAGCTTGTCCGGGCCCATCTTGATGAGTTCAGCACCGATACCATCCTTACCCGCTGCTTTGTTGTTCTTCAGCTTCTTGATGGCATCCTTAACTTCCCTCATCGTGGGTGCTGGCTCGTCCTCGCCGTCCACCATACCGCTGACGTCGTTTCTCCCGTCGCCCTGGTACTCCGCCTCTGGGCCGTTCAGGTGCTCGTCGAAGTGCTGCTTCCACCTTTCGATCACCTCACGCTCGTCCGTCAAGATTCCTCCGTCCTTATCCCGGCACATTTCGGCTCGCGGCATGAAGCCAGTCCGGGATTGACTGAGTTTCTTGTAGAACTTACGCGTTTCGTTGGAGCGATACAGCTGTTCCATGTCCTGGCACTCCAACTCTTCCAGGCGGCGCTTCTTATCCCGGAAGAGATGGGTTTGCTGTCTTCGCAACTGTTTGTACGACTCCTTGTTCCCGCGGGTGTTGCGCAGCAGCCACTTGTCCCGCGCTGCTTTCTTCTCGTCCCAAATCGCCTGACATTCCTCGTCGAACCAGCCGTTCCGTCGAACTCGGTCCACGTACCCGATGGCGCTCGATGCCGCTGCGTTGATGGCTGCTTCCATATGGCTCCAGCAGGCCTCCAGAGGGGCTTCGGCAAGCTCACCCTCGTCAGGCAACGCAGCTTCGAGTTCCCGCGCGTACTGGGTAGCGACCTCAGGATCCTTGAGCCGCTCCAGATTATACCGCTGTGGGCGACGGTACCGGATCTTGTTGACCTCAGACAGGCGTTGGCGCAGCTTAGCCACCACCAGGTAGTGGTCCGAGTCGATGTCCGCGCCACGGTAGGTTCTGACGTCGATTATGTCCGAGAAGTGCCGACCATCGATGAGAACATGGTCGATTTGCGTCTCCGTGTCGTTTGGTGATCTCCAGGTGTACTTGTATAGGGAGGTGTGCTGGAAGAAGGTACTACGTATGGCCATGTTTCGGGAGGTAGCGAAATCGATGAGTCGTAGGCCGTTCTCGTTCGTCTGCTGGTGAGCGGTGAACCTCCCAATAACCGGGCTAAACTCCTCCTCCTGGCCAACTTGAGCGTTCAAGTCGCCGATGACAATCTTGACGTCGTGTTTCGGACACTTCCTGTACTCGCGGTCAAGAAGCTCGTAGAAAGCGTCCTTGTCATCGGCGTCGCTTCCCATGTGCGGGCTGTGCACGTTGATGATGCTCAGGTTGAAGAATCGGCCCTTGATTCTCAACCGGCACATTCTGTCGTTGACTGGCCACCACCCAATCACGCGCTTCGCCATTTCACCCAGCACGATAAAAGCTGTCCCCAGCTCGTGTGTATCGCCGCCGCTCCAATACATAGTATACCCACCGAATTCTCGGTGGTCCTTCCCCGTCCAGCACACCTCCTGCAGCGCCACGACTTCGAGACCGCGGACCGGCAATTCGTTATGAAGAATGCGGTCGCTCCCATCGAAGTTGAGAGACCTGCAGTTCCACGTCCCGAGTTTCCAATCCCTGGATCCCCGAAAATCGGGTCGGCGATTGGATCGGCTCGCATCTGGAGCTCTCTGCACTTGAGTTTTACGGCGGGTGCGTGTAGCCATCACCAACCCCCTGTCTCGCCGGAGGACCGTCGTACCAGGACTGTTTAGAGTCCCACCCTGGCACTGGGACTGTTAGTCAGCCGCCCCTAACCTGGGGTACAGACGCTGATTCGAGCCGCCCCTAACCTGGGGAACAGACGCTCGGGGGGGGGGGGGGGGGGGAGGGGGGGGGCTACCTCTACCTGCAGTAAGCCGCCCCTAACATGGAGAACAGACGCTTACCTCGACGATGGAGCAGGACACCGGTTTCTTCCGAAATACCAGCGGCATCGAAATTGAAATACTCCAATATGGAAAGGAGGGGCACTTAAATCCCATTCTCGAATTCTCGACGTTTTTTTTCCAAAAGGTCGAATAAATTATCTTATGTTTGACAGGTTAGTTACCCGATCCTAACTCCATCCAAATTGCTGATTATCACTATTTAACATTCCAACTCCCAAGGCTCCAAACAAGTTGGAACGGTAACTTCAACTCGCTGGTTCTCGGGCATAACTCAACTAATCAAGACTTCTTTTTTCCAGTGGTTTGTTAGGATGTCTAGATGATCCTAGAACTTTGCAGAACTCATGTATACGAGCAAATGTCGAAATGTAAACTAAGAGTCTCTCCTGCTCACGTCAGTTGATGTTTACATTAGGAACGAGCAGGATCTTTGTTTACACTTCGACATTTGCCCAATTGTTTTGCTAGAAATAGTTTTATTATCGATAAAATTTAATGATTTAAAAATTATAAAGGTCAAGTACCTAAAACGCATAAAATTGGCCACCGAAAAGGCGCTTCCCTAACACGGATGTGAACTTCAAGTACCTAGAATGCATACAAATTTGAAGGATATCCTGCGTTTACCAAACTCATCGCCCTAGTCGGTGAGTGCGCTCCGCAGCAGTTTTTGCTACTGCTCTTGGGCTTTGGTAATCATCTCCCTTTAGGTGTGTTCGATGCCGAAGAAACCGGAAGCATTGCACTGATGCGAGTGGCATCAGTGAGATATTCTTTGAAAGTGTTGCCTTTCCAAACTGGATTTGGCTTGACAAAGTAGTCAAACATGGTGGCATCATGTGGCGGAGAAATTTAATACCGTGCACAGATCTTTTACGAAGGACGCACTGGCTTTCCAAAATGCCTGTGGTACGGCGACGTTGTTAGGACCCTTTACGTCGTAATGGACGAGTTTAGAAGTTCCATCCGGTCCTGTCCTCAAAACATCCATCTTGCTTTTGAAAACAATAGTAAAGTCTGTCGATTTCCCTGATAAACATTCTTTGCTTTTGTTAAACGTTCAGTTCAATTGGGAGTTTTCAATATAGATATTCATTAAGTCGTTTGCCTCAGGGTCAAACCCAAGACATAGATGATCTTGGTAAACCGTAACATTCCCATTGGCGTAAACACATGCCGTGTTGTGATTGGCGTTTTGTCAACATTACTGTAGAGCACGTCGTATACTCCTTTCGTCTCCAACATGTCATGACATGAATTTCTTCTAGGGGCGATGCAAATGATACTTGCATTCGCTACTGCGTTCGTCCCATACACCAAAGGCTTCGACGGAACAGGATCGGAATCACGGATACGTTTCGGAATACTTAGGTTTTGGCGTACCTGATTTATTGGCTGTTGATGTTAAGCTAGTGACGCGCTTCTTCCCTTTTCTCGGTGATCAGGTCCCGCAGCTCGGAGTTTTACGGCCCTGTTCATCCTGCATGTTGTCGACCGTATCGCCGACCAACTCCATTACGGTGCGGAAGCGAGCAACCTTGAAGCATTCGTTGATCATTTTCAGGAACGAAGTGTTGTTCATCTTCATCCGTTTTGACTGACATCAGTTGCAGAATCAAGCAGCGTTCTGCTTTGGACTTTCTTTCACAAAATAAAACCAACACCGTTTCGATTGCAAATAGTACAGATGCTTACACAAATAGTTATTATGGAATAAAAGTTCACTCAAGAGACGTATAATGCAGATTAAAATTAGCATTAAATATAAAACATGTCTAAAAAAAACTCCTTCTAGGATAAAACACTTACAAAATAATCTTCTTCTACTGCATGTCGTGTATAGTTGGGGGTTAGCTCAAAACACTAACTTGACTAAACGTTAAGCTGTAGAAAATATAAATGGATCAAAAACTGCTTGCTTTCTTTCTCTCTGTCTTTACACTCGCTCTTAATGTCTCTTTCTTAGTCGTATAGAAAGGTTTACTAAAAGGCAAAATTCCACTATTACACGCGCTGCCTAACTCCACCGGCGGGCTTCTCAATCACCAGCTTGTACCGATCTACCTCTTCACACATACTGTTGAACTCGTTCACAAACTGCTTGAATTCGTTGGTCTGAAAAGAGAGCACTAATGTTTAAGCAATGTTTCTTTGTAAATGCAAGCTAACTTACCTCTTCAACCCCATTCTTCTTCTTTTTCTTGCTCGCCGCAACGCGTCGCTTCTTTTTCGCCTGCTTGCCTGCTGCCCCGTCGTCCCCTTCCGGTTCCGATTCCTCCACATTGTGGTGCCGCTGTTCCGCCGCACCCTCGTCCTCCTCCTCGTCATCGTCGTCACTGAGTCCCAAATCGGCCAGGTAGACGTTGCGCTTGCGTTTGTGGTTCCGGCGGGGGATGCGACTGTAGGTGCGGTTCTGAAAAAAAAGCAATGTGTCAGAGAGTCGGTTGATGAAGAACGTTGAAGGTCGTAACGTACCACCGCACTGAGCGTAGTGGACGCCACGTCGTCAAACAGTGCTACGGGTGGGCTTGGCGCGACGGGTTGCTGCTCTGCCGGCTGCGCCGGCTCATCGGCAATCGCCGAAAGGTCCGCGTCCTGCTCCGTCAGCTGACCGCGTCGTGTGGTTTGGGGCCGTTTCTGCTTCGCTACCGGTGTGGATGAGGCGAACACGCTCTGAACCGAGCGAGGTTTGCTGCTGGAGGGACCGTCGATGACCTTGGGCATGCGGGGTTCCCGGCGAGTCAGCGACGCAGTCGAAAACGCTCCGCGACTGGGCGGTCTCGGGGGTAGCATTTTGCGGACGCTTTCGAGCCGTTCTTTGAGCGTTTTCTTGGTGATTTTGATGGGGGTGGCCGCTGAGGGGGCCGGGTCACTTGCCTCTTCGGCGTCGTCCGTTTCGAATCCGAACAGGTCCTTCTTGGGGTGTTGCTCTTCAGTGGGAGCGAATGACGGTTCTGCGATGGTGTCGGCGATTTCGATGGCACTTGTTGGTGCTGCGACGGAAGGTTTGTTTAGATTTTTGCTGCTGGCGAACGCCGAGAACGAGCTTCGTACGAGCGGGGACTTGATCGGTGAGAACCTCGCTGGGACGTTAGCGATTTCCAACGTTTTCAGCGGGCTTCGATTGCGGTTGGCCAAGTTTCGTTCCGTCAGGATAACGACGTCTTTGAAGGCAGGTTTGTCGGACGGCGCCACCTTCCTCGGTGACACATTCTCCACGTTGGAGTCGTTCATCGCGGATTCGAGCTCGTTGATCATGGTGAGAAACACTTTCGAGTCGCGTCGGAAGTTGTCCAGAACCTGTCGCTGGGCCAGCGTTTTCGGGACCGCTGAAACCTGCTCGATCGTTCTAATCGAGTGCGTCAGCTGCTTCTGGGACCGCTCGTACCACTGCTTCAGCTTTTGGTAGGTCTTCTTCATGTTCGCTTCGTACTCGTGGAACTTGGCAATGAGTCGCTCGTCTTCCGGCAACTCACCACTCGCCGAAATGGACGCCACCGACTGGTTATGCACCGTCGTCTTGTACTTGCGCATGGCCGTAATCAGCTTGTTGCTCATTTCACTGGTCACTTTGAGCTGCTCGTACGACTGCTGAATCCCGCGGAACATGGCATCGGCCTTGGCTCCGGTTATCGGAGGGACCGCCGCGGGCTTGACCGGCGAAACCTGCGGCTCCGCAACCGGCGTCTTCGAGCGCACATTCTCGTCCCGCACGACGACGTCGCTCTCGTACGACGGCAGCAGGTCCTTCGAGCGGGAAAAGTAGAACGTTCGCGGCAGGACGTTTTCGTTTTGAACTCGCCACGGCGAGGACGCCCCCAGGGGGGAGAATCCGAGCGTCACGTTCGGCGGCTGGGTACGGTCTGGGCTGGCCGCCGGATCGAGCGGGCGCTGCTGTAGGACACGCTCGATGAGGGGATGCACTTTGCTCGGTGGGACTTGCGGACGCGGCGGTGAGGGCGGAATGATGACGGGTTCCTCGATTTGGTCATTGTCGTCGCGGTCGTCGACCGGGTCGTAGTTCGATACTACTGGGGAAGCCGGCCGGGAGTGGGAAACTGGTGGCAGCGGATCGAGATTGACGGTTTGCTGAAATAAGGTAAAAAGATTGATTAGAGGTTTGAACCAGACTCTCAGAATAAGACTACTCACCATGGGCTCCGCCGGCTGCTTCACCGGTCCTCCTCCGATCTTCTGCACTACGCGCCCAATCCGATGCATATCGGTGCCAAAAATGGCCGTCGCCAGCGGCGTCTTTTTCGCCGGCGTAACCCGCTTCCCCCGGGACGAAAGCGAACTCCCCAGTCGTGGCTTCTTCTTAGCCGTGGAATTTCCCGCTCCCTTTCGCTTCCTCTTTCCAGCCTCCGATCCCGAATCTACTCCAAGCAGTCCCGGCGAATCGAACGCGTACACGTCCTGGTCCGCGGATTGCTTCTTTGCGGCGGTAACCGCTGCAGGCTCGATCGGAGCAGCGACTTGTTGCCGATAGACCGGAACGTGGCTCAACGATTCGCGCGAGACCGATTTGCTTCGCGCTGGGGGAGTCTTGGGCGCCGGTTCCCGCATGACGGACTTGCTTCGGCCGGCGCGAATTTTGGGCGCGGGCTTTTCTTGCGCGACGGGGGGCTGCTCGGAACGCGTCCGGGAACGTCCGCGGGCTTTCGTTGTCGGTGACGATTCTTGGTGAGTTTGTCCGTTGACGCAGCACGGACACTTGGAGACCTTTTTGGTGGCTCGTTTGGGTCGACTGGCACTTTCTGGGGCTTGCTGAAGGATTGGTTGGCGTTCTCGGGATGCAGATCTTGTACGGGGACGAAGATTCGGCTCCGGCGCAGGAATTCTCTCAACTGCACGACGTTGACGTCCTCTGGAAGGAACTACTGGAGCAGGCTCTGGTTCTTGTGTAAATACAGGTTCTTCCGAAGGGTACTCCGGCGAAAGAGGTCTTTGAACTGGCTCTGGTTCTTGTGTGAACACAGGTTCTTCCGGAGGATACTCCGGCGATGGGGGACGCTCGATTGCACGACGTCGCCGAACCGAAACCATTGAAACAGTTTCAAGAGATTTGTTGGAGTCCTCCTCGGATGTCGTTTGGGAAACTGATGTGGCTGCGGTTTCCGGCTCCTTCTCGGAATGATTATGGTTTTCATCCGGTTGAACCGGTTTGTTTCGCCTTCTTGTAGACACAGTTGAACTTTGCGCAACCTCCGGCTCGATCGGGACCTCTTCCGCAATCTTGTCCTTTGCAACATTTCTCCTTCTGGTCGTCACCTTTGCCGGAGTGACGATCGGTAGACTCGACTCAACTTCTTGCTCCACAACCGTCTTCTTCCTAGAATTTTTAGCTCTCTTCGTAACGGCATTCTCGTCGATGCTCTCCAGATATCTGGCCGGAGGACGAACACTGCGGGCACGCCTCGTAACCTTCGAAAACTCCCCAGATTGAGTGGCACGATTCCGACTCAACCTTTCCCCAACCTCCTCGGGTACGTCCTCCAGCACCGTTGGCGCCGGTACCATGGATTTGCTCCGTGTTCTGCGCATCGCCCACGACGACTTGGGCCGCTCCCGGTAAACTCCCGGCGTTTGAACAATATTCGTCAAGCTCAAATCGGTGTCGTCTCCGGCCGGGGAACGCGTGCTGAACCGGGGATCGGAAAGATCTAAAACAAAATTACGAGACATCAGAGAGATTGCACAACACAAAAATAACTCAAACCGCACTAACCGGTCATGTCCATCTCCATGCTCATCCGAGTTGAGGGCCGGGCCAGGTCGATGATGCTGATCGAGGGTTCGTTCAAAATTAGCGACGGTTCGCTGCACAAACTGTTTTCCGCGCTGGACAGCATAATCACGGAACTTTTCCGGGTCGTCGGTTTAGCTGGCCGGAAGCTGACTCGCGGTGGCGGCACCTCCACTGGAACCGGCTTCGCCGGTGCCTTCACCGGTTTCGCCTTGGCAGGCGCTTTTTTCTTGGACTTTTTAGCCATTTTAAATCTGCGAAATCAAAAAATTGTTCAAGTGATGAGCAAAAGTAAACACTCCGCCGCGCAACGACGTCATCACAGTCAACTTTCAAAAAAGGGGCGCCATTTTTTATTCCTCCAGCAGCAAACATAACCTCACATTTTAAATGTCAAACAGAAAAAAAAATATTACCTCCCCGTAAAATCGCAAATTCAAGCAAAAATACCCGCTTCACGCACTAAACTATGGTAATTTTAGCAAAATACATCGTTGCCGTCAACGGGAAGACACTTTTTATTTCACTTTAATCAGTTTTTCCACGCAAAATTCGAGGAATTTTCGAGAGCAAACGGGAGAGGCTTCTTCACAGCATAAAAATCGTTGGTTGCTTTGTTGTGGTTGCTTGATTCGTTTTTTGTTCGTGTGCTCCTTGTGGTGGGATGAAAAAACACGCGTTGCAATGTTTCCGAAGCTCAGGCCAGAAATATTTCAACTTGTTGCGTCATCCCACCGCTGGGGTGCGCTGCGGTGGGATGACAAAAAAAATAAAGTTTGCAAACAACAAAAAAGCTCAAATTAAAAGCATTGAAAGCTCTCATCTTTACGCCTGAATTCAAGCACCCGATTTATTAATAAAAAAAAGTTAATAAATTCCAAGGCGCATAGCATGCTTTCTATATGCATTTTTTAAGCTGGTGTTTTTTCATGATTTCGCCTAATCCGTGAAACGCCATGATATCTATTTTCAAATTGCTCCTTAGGAGGTATTAAACTATGACAAACAATCTCGCACTTTTTGACAGTTTGTCAGTTTGCCTGCTTTTGTATGGAATGAGCAGTGCTAATGTAAAATAAAATAAACCGAAAATAATAAGGAAAAGGGCAAATGCTAAATAATTAAAAAAAATCGACTTTTTGTTTGTTCAAACCTTCTTTATTCAAATTGGGCAGAAGAATTAGTTGCGTTTCATAAGAATCTCATAAAACTTGTGAATGAGTTGTCGCGTTTCAGCGTGCATGGTTTAATTTTGACAGCTGCTTGCTCGAGAATGACAGTCAATTGACGAACGCGAAAACCCACTGAGAATTTTGGCTCGAGCCTCGAGTAGATCTGGCTTGAGATCGAGCCTGAATCGAGTCGAGGCTCGAGCTAAAATTCTTATTGGGAAGAGTGAGATGTGCGAGAGAACTCGAGAGGTGGCTTTATGGAAAAAATAAATTGTTTTGTTTTGTTCCGTCACCACACCCCTTATATCTAGAGTTTTTTTTAAATGGACCTATAAACATATAAAACACAATAGCTTAGATAGGACCTTTAAAAAAAAAAAAAAAAAAAAACTAGATATGTGTGCAGAAACGTCAGCCTGCATACATTTTGCTTTGTTAAGCTTTTAATATAGTTGATTTTATGAGCTAATAATATATTTTATAGTTTTAAAACTATTTTGTAATCGAAATTTTTTACAAATGTTTCGATTTTTACCATTGAAACTCCAACGAATCGTTGTCATCTTTTAGAAAAAGGTCTCTGAATGGACATTTCCCGGAAAAAATGCATCAGAAATAAAAAATAAGCTTTAGTATCAATATGTAAATAAAATTAAACAATCCAATATACGAATATATCGGTTGAGATTTCCAAAACAGTGTCCACGTGGTTTATGGATGGTCCACCCCTACAATCTAACGTTTTAGAATTAATAATGCTTTTAATACATATATTTAAGGTAGCCACATTCTGACGAGTATTTGAATCTAAGGTCTACTGAAATTTAGAATTTCAAAAACTCCATTTAATCACTTGAGGGCTTTTGTTAATTTGATTTGGTTAACCGCGGTGGATTTTCTTGAAATAATTCGAACTGTCAAAAATCCACCAAAGCATCTACCGGTGGATACTTTTCTACCACAGATTTTTGTGCGATCAATGTGGTAGATGCTTTGGTGGATTTTTGACAGTTCGAATTATTTCAAGAAAATCCACCGCGGTTAACCAAATCAAATTAACAAAAGCCCTTTGATAAGGATTTCGGTAGTTTCTGGTGCCCACGTGGTTTATGGATGGTCCCTAACATCATTCGATCTCTCTGTATTGTTTTCTTTGAACAAGATTCTGCTAAGGTAGCGAAACAACGTGAAACAATAAGATTGTTATAAATTTTTGTTCTCGGAGAACTATTCCAGTAAACTCTGATGCACAATAGATGCTAATGCTATTGTTTGATTTGAATACAAAGGCGTAAGATTTAGACTCGCAGTCGTTAAAATGCTGTCCGTTGAGAAAGGCGACGAGATCTGCGAGGCTGAGTATCTGGACGAATTTGACGATCAAGGCGGCCGTTTTGAAGGAGATTCCGAACTCCCGTATTACTCTGACCATCGAGGCGCTGATCAACTCCGAAAACGCCAGAAATGTGACCATGTGTACGAGGTGTCCGAAAATGCCAGTTGCGTAAACTTCGATTACAAAGATGGCAACTTTAGCGAAGAGGGTGACTTTCACTACGATGGCGGCTTAAGTGAAGATGACGGCTTCGATATGCAGGATCAAGAAAGTATGTATGTGCAAGGTGGCACGGATTACGACATTACACAACATAACGATCTTCTCGAAGGCGAGCCCACCGATGGAAACTCCAGCACTTTCCACTGCCATTGATGGTCATCCTACAACGCTTCCTTTGAACACGGAATAATACAAAATCAACGAGGCAAGCAGCAACTTCTTTCGGAGGTATTTATTTATAATTTGGATAAGAAGGTTAAAATAGAAACTTGTAGTTAAAAGGTAGATATTTTAAAGAAAATATAATTACCCATCATTTACCGAAGTCCTAGAGAATTGCTCTGAAAAGCGGCTGATAAGTGGCGAAGATGATCAAAGAGAAATCAACACATCAACATAATTAAATTTATTTTGTTAAAATATCACTTTGGTACAGCTTTGCATCCGACTGTTGCGTTTTCTAAATCATATTGATTTTCTCGTACACGTGTGAACCCTCGTAGCTAAGGTTCCGGGCGTGCCTTCCTTTGGTACTGTTAGAGATGCTTCTCACGGGTGTCCTACGCTCTAGAGCCATGCTCTCGGTAGACCTAGGATCCGCAGGTAAACTCACAACCTCTTTGTCACGAGCATTACATCGTCTCGTCACCAGAAAGCAAACCCATACGGCCAGCGGGATTAGGGCAAGCCCTAGGGGAATCAAAAACAGCACCAGCAGATCTACCACGCTGGTCGTTCCGGTGCTCACCGGCGTTCCGTTGGCGTGGACCACGCTAACGTACGCATCCGCTGTATTGACCCCGCCGTAGTTGATGCCGACGCACACGTAGATGCCGACGTCCCGGCCGGACACGTTGTACAGGATCAGCTTGCTGAGGTAGATGTCGGCGGAGAGGAGTCGCTCGCCGGACGATGGGACCAGCTCGTACGAGTTCTCCAGGTACCGGATCGACTTGTTCTGGTTGAAGTTGTGATCTTCGAGGAGGTTGTCCACGTTTAGCCGGCGGAACCACTTGATCGTGGGATGAACCTTGCTGTGAACGCGGCACTGCAGCACCACGTGCGAGTCCAGCAGGGCGGTCGTGTTGGCAGGAAGGTTGTCCAGTAACTCTGGGGCGGCAACGGATTCGTCCAGGATGGATTCTGAAGGGGACTGGGTTAGGTATATCTCTAGATGATTACAGATGCATACTCACTGATCACATCAAGCTGAAATATCCGTATCAACTGAATGTCCAGCTGCGTTTGATTGTCCGTCCGGTAGGGATGAATGCTGCACCGGTAAAGCCCCGAATCGGCTTCGGAAGCGTTCCTGATCGACAGGGTGACGCGGCATCGTTTGCCCTCGCAGTCCACCGGATGCCACGTGATATGATCAAGTTGGTCACGGTTGTGGCACGAGGTGCGGTTGATTCCTTCGCCACAGGGCTGCGAAAATTGCAAAGAAAAAACATTTTTGCAACAGATGGCGTTGTTTGGGGATTGCGCCTAACGGTATACCTTGAAGAACCACTGCACATCGGAGGCGTTCATGTGATCGGTGTGGTAGTCTTTGATCCCACATCGCAGACGAGCCTCGGAGCCTGCTGGACATTGTGTCAGCTTGAGAACTGGGTAGAAAGGAACGTTGATGAATTAAGAATTTTGTTTAATAGAGTTACACTTACTTTCGTTGTTACTGTGAGGTGTGGAGGTCCGTGAACTATTAACCACGGTTAAGAGGAAGCAATGAAGAACTGCAATGGTGGTGAGAACAACGAACCAGTTGCACGATGTGATCATCTTCGGTGTATTAAATCATCTACTCTAAACATCTGCAACAAAACAGAAAGCAAACTCTCTTAAATCGTATAACTACAGGCGCAACAGTCATTAATAATCAAAGAAAAAGTCGCAAATTGCGTTATGCTGCCTGTTGCTCACATTTAGGCGATAATTATTTCCCCGTATTACAAACCATAATTTCAGATCGCCGCTTCCGGTCTGCTGTTGCGCGTAATAGAACCGTCGTTGGGGGAGAAAAACAAACCCAAACGGCCATAAAGATTCCCTTCCCTCCGCCCCCCTGCTGTGTTGATTGTGAGGGTGGTTGTAATGAATTTTCCGCTTGGTAGAGCAACCCCCCTCCCAACAGGAGTCAGAAGTTGCGGAGGGTCAAGGAAAAGATGTAGAACATGGTCGGCGAACTGTGTCTGTTTAAATATTTAGGGAAAAATTAGTTGTTGCCACCATTTTGCGCGGGGGCTGGAAAAAAGGGACATCTGAGCTTTCGGAGGCGTTTAGTGGGATAATTTGTGCCGTAAATCGATTTCTGCTAGGCTATGGGACGGCAGAAAAGAAGAGGGAGGGTTGTCACGCTTCAGATTGACCCGTGTTTCGAAGTTGATTTTGAGCTGGTGTTGTATGGAAAAATGCTGGAAGTGATTATTTATTCACGATGGAGTTTGGTTACACTTTTCAAGTTGTTGTAAACTTCGAATGGAAGAATGGCAAAAGTATGAACAGTAGAGGTGAAAAGTTAAAATTTGAAATTGCCAGAGTCCAATTTTATAATTTTGTCTGTTTCAAATGCTTGAAAAGTTTTCTTTACCCACCCCTCTTAAAAAGTTTTAAGTAGAAATGGGAGTATTTGCCTGTTTGTTTTTGCAAATATATATTAGAATCGGTTTATTTATTTAAAACTAAAAACTAAAAACTAAAAACTAAAAACTAAAAACTAAAAACTAAAAACTAAAAACTAAAAACTAAAAACTAAAAACTAAAAACTAAAAACTAAAAACTAAAAACTAAAAACTTAAAACTTAAAACTTAAAACTTAAAACTTAAAACTAAAAACTAAAAACTAGAAACTATTGGATTTCAAAACACTCTACTGTGATCAACTTTTTTAAATTCGTTTAAGATTAATTATAACGGATGATGGTTTATGCACTTTAAATAGAATTTAATACAAAGAAGTACCCCCTCACAGTAAAAAAGGTCGTCAATCTGCCCCAGTGATTCGAGAGCGAGACACTACGACACGTTGTTCAAAATATGTTCCTACTCCCACACCAAATATAATACACGTGATTGATTCCTCCGAGTCTGGAAAACCCAACGTTCCCCCCTTTAAAGGCCGTGCTTTTCTCCTGCATTTCCCAGATAACCTTTAGTCCTTTTCCACCGAAGGGTTTCCCAGAAAGAACCAGCTCGAGCATAAATCATGCGATTAAATTTGACGGTTAAACCGTCGTTTTCATCGCACCTTGCGCCCTTCAGGTCGCGGGATTTTCCCGATGATGCTCGTCTGATCCCTTGGGAGAACCCTTGTCTGGGAGTTGATCCCAGGTGCTGTCAGAAGTACTTTACTGATAGGAACTCGCAACCTACCCTACACGAGTAAATCAAGCGGAAAAAATGCTGTCCGAAGTGAAAATTGTGAGCGCACCAAGCAAAAGTGTTGTAACAGAGCATAATTCAAGGCGCACAATACGCCTACCTTCAGGCGTTAAAAAAAATGCTGAAAAATCACCAGCGAGTTATTTCCAGCTGCTTAACGCAAACAAGTTTAATTTTGAACCCCCGCAAAGGTTACGATCAAGTTGAAAATATGCGCCCACGTGCCATCATTTATCAATCGACAGCAACAACAACAACGAAAAATAAATTGAAAAGGCGTAAATAGAGCGTGCTAAACAGCATTTTCACCAAGTCACTCACACACACGCTCAAACACCTCTCGTGCAAATCGTTGAACCGTGAGTTTTCCGATTTTCCTCGTTTGGATGCGTCTTGACAAAATGCGAATAACGAACAACACACAACACGGCGGTGCTACATCACACCTTCTGCTCACATACAGATGTACAAAAAAACACGCGTGAAGTGGCAATTTTCCGCTTCTGGAGGTGTTCAATGGTGGGATTCAATCGTTTTGATTTATTATTTGAGAGATTAGTGCTCACGTAAGGTGCAGCTTAACCCTAAACCATGAATATAAAAAACAAAAAACAAAAAACAAAAAAACAAAAAACAAAAAACAAAAAACAAAAAACAAAAAACAAAAAACAAAAAACAAAAAACAAAAAACAAAAAACAAAAAACAAAAAACAAAAAACAAAAAACAAAAAACAAAAAACAAAAAACAAAAAACAAAACAAAAAACAAAAAACAAAAAAACAAAAAACAAAAAACAAAAAACAAAAAACAAAAAACAAAAAACAAAAAACAAAAAACAAAAAACAAAAAACAAAAAACAAAAAACAAAAAACAAAAAACAAAAAACAAAAAACAAAAAACAAAAAACAAAAAACAAAAAACAAAAAACAAAAAACAAAAAACAAAAAACAAAAAACAAAAAACAAAAAACAAAAAACAAAAAAAAAACAAAAAAACAAAAAAAAAAAAACAAAAAACAAAAAATAAAAAACATAAAACAAAAAACAAAAAACAAAAAACAAAAAACAAAAAACAAAAAACAAAAAAACAAAAAACAAAAAACAAAAAACAAAAAACAAAAAACAAAAAACAAAAAACAAAAAACAAAAAACAAAAAACAAAAAACAAAAAACAAAAAACAAAAAACAAAAAACAAAAAACAAAAAACAAAAAACAAAAAACAAAAAACAAAAAACAAAAAACAAAAAACAAAAAACAAAAAACAAAAAACAAAAAACAAAAAACAAAAAACAAAAAACAAAAAACAAAAAACAAAAAACAAAAAACAAAAAACAAAAAACAAAATACAAAAAAACAAAAAACAAAAAACAAAATACAAAAAACAAAAAACAAAAAACAAAAAACAAAAAACAAAAAACAAAAAACAAAAAACAAAAAACAAAAAACAAAAAACAAAAAACAAAAAACAAAAAACAAAAAACAAAAAACAAAAAACAAAAAACAAAAAACAAAAAACAAAAAACAAAAAACAAAAAACAAAAAACAAAAAACAAAAAACAAAAAACAAAAAACAAAAAACAAAAAACAAAAAACAAAAAACAAAAAACAAAAAACAAAAAACAAAAAACAAAAAACAAAAAACAAAAAACAAAAAACAAAAAACAAAAAACAAAAAACAAAAAAACAAAAAACAAACATCAAACAAACTGTTCAACAAAATTTTACAAAATTTTACAAAATTTGAGGAAAACATAATTTTAATCCGAACATCAGTTATATATTTTACAGAAATAAGCTTTTCCGAATAAAGCAAACCAATTATGTATTGAATGCTAACAAAAGCCTAAAATCCGTCCATGCTCCAAATTTTCCCATCGCGTTTTATGGTGGGCTCACTTCCCGGAAAAAAATTGCCCACCTTGCAACAGGTGCCCGCAACAGTTGTACATAATTCAATGTCATTATCATTAGGAGATAAGCATCAATCTTTTCAGCTTAGGCACGCGCTGCTGCTACATTTCCCGAAAACTCCCGGACGGCACGAGCGTTGGTGGATCCCCAGAAGAATTGTGATTTTTTTTAGGAGGAAAAACTTTTTTCCGGAAAATTTTAAAATCTGATGAAATTGAGGAATTGCAAATTTTGTAATGATAATTCTAGATATTGTTTCAGCTGACAAGAATTTCTTCAAAACCTGCAAAATTTGGCAAAACTTCTAAGTTTACTAAGATCCTCCCAAACTTGTCACGTCGTAAATCAGTGAGGCGGCAAATTGTGCTCAAGTGGCCAGTCGTTATCCGGCGTTGTCCTCCGACCGCCAAATGTAATGGGAATGAATTGGCATTTTTGTTGTCCCCATTTTTTTGTGGTATTTTCCGAGATGGGACGGAAGTTGAAGTCCCTCGCCCCACCCGGAAAAGCGTATATAAATAATGATTTTCCAAAGGATTTCAAGTGGCATCCTTCACCGACGAAAAAAAACGAGATTTTGATTTATGGGCTGCTTTCCATCCCGGTCGGGGTTTCAGGGCTATTCTTTCCAACAAGTACACGTGCCGGGCAAAAGTGGTTTGCTGATGCTTGGCAAAGGTTGTAAATTTTTGGAGAGTGCCATTTTTACGAGTTCCGAGATTTAAGGGCGTGTGGAAAATGACAGTGATAAAAGATATGTTTCTATTTTCTTTCTTAATTAGGACCTTTGTGAGTGGACTCCTCGTCTTCAAAATATTGCTAGAAGAAAAGATGTTCAATGAAAATTGCATGGACTAAATAGATAGATTAGGAGAAAATTCTATTGACGTTCGGTAAACAGCAGAACTTAAAATTTCCTGCATCCTTGAGCTTATTTCAGCATGCACTGATTTTGGATTAAATGAAAGTATGATTCGATTCAAACCGCACGAATTCTCCATACGAACTTTGGAGAAAACCATTCGGCCTTGCTTAAATATTTTTGAAAAATTTAAAGTGCATGTGTTTCTGAGAACCTCAAAGTTCATGCTTCCCCTGGAGTCGAACCTGCGCGGTCATTTTTGTAATTTTGTGTAGGTAGGTAAGTGTTATCCTAACCAAATTAAAATAGTTTGTGAATCAGTGGTTTAAAGGTTTTGCTCAAGTTTCCTTGATTAATTTTAAATGTCCAAAAGCGACGTGCGAGGTGCTTTCTTTATCGCGACAAAATTGTTCGTTTCCTTGAAGAGGATTCTTTCAAGACAAATCGACTACCCATTTGTCGAAGGATTCCCAAATCGGAATCAACTTAACGTCCATATAATTCGTCTCGCTTTCCCTTTCCATAGAGATGGAAAAAAAGACGGGAAACCCGCTTAAAACCCCCACCTTGGCCCGGATTGTCTGTCCTCGGGAAAGATTCCCAGAAGCCGATAGTGTAAACGCCGTGAATGGTCCTTGGGTCGTTTTTCAACCCCGCTCCCTCCTCCTCAGGATGTCGGTGTCATGTCCGCCTACAACGGCATCCGGCAAAAAGGAAAATCCAGGTGGCAAGTCTATAGATCCTTGCCAGTCGTCTCAGCACGCACTCCGGCGTGTGTTTGTACGGCTTGACTTGACCCAAAGCTTTCCGTCAACGTGAAAGCGCTACCGAGGACTACCGGAGTGGATCATGCAAGAAGCCCCCCTGTTCTTTGTCCGCTGGATGATGGAGTGAGAAAAATAAGTAGGTAGTGTTCTTCTTTTCGAGGCTTGCCCAGGTGTAGGCAGATGAAAATGATTGAGCACGAGGGATGTACAAAGAATTTGAAATGGCGTTTTAGTTTGTGCGAAACATGAAATCCTAGTAATGCTTCTTAATCTTATTCCGCATTGCACAGTGGTCCAGATCGCAAAATTAAGTGGAAAATGGATTTTCCGAAAAATGGTTAAGTTTTGGAGCTTTGGTGTCTTCAGAAGAGTTGTTGCATATGGAAAGGCGCAACTTTTGGTTTGGTTGAAAATTAGGGTGGTTCACGATTAGGGTGATTTTGGAAATCTAACTTTACAGGAATATTTTTGGGAATTTTTTCGTCTTCTAGAAAGTTGACGGGCTTGCCAATCCAAGCAACTTTGTCGAAGACACCAAAATTTTATCTCGTAATCTACGCCTTCTACGACCAAATTTATAGAAAGCATCTGAGCAAACCTTCAGAAATCAGTTTTTTTAACGTGGCAATTCAGGGTTAAGTTTTAGAGAAAAGTGGTATTCGGGACACTTTTAGAACTCTAAAAAACAAACATTTTTATTATCTAACAAGTCAATTTGGACTTAAGAGTCAAAAGTTACAGCGATTTTAAGGTAAAAAAGATGCAAATTTAAAACTTAAATATCTCAAAATGGCGCAAGCCAAATTTTAAGCACTAGGTTGCATTTGAAAGAGGAGATCCAGCACTACAAACGCTGAAAAAATCTCAGGGGTGTTTTTCTTTAAACTCGAGATATCTTCATTTGAAAAAGTCTAATTTTCAAGGAAAAACCTTATGGGACCACCCTAACGAATTTCGAAAATTGTCCAAATATATGTTTTTCCATGTAATTTTGCCCGCTTAATCTGAATCTGCCCTCAGAATTGACCCAAAGTATCGAAAATCGATTTTTGGTCATATTTTGGGTTTAAATGATAATTTTACATGGAAACCCAAAATATGACCAAAAATCGATTTTTCGACAATTTGGGTCAATTCTGAGGGCAGATTCAGATTCAGCGGGCAAAATTACATGGAAAAACATATATTTGGACAATTTTCGAAATTCGTTAGGGTGGTCCCATAAGGTTTTTCCTTGAAAATTAGACTTTTTCAAATGAAGATATCTCGAGTTTAAAGAAAAACACCCCTGAGATTTTTTCAGCGTTTGTAGTGCTGGATCTCCTCTTTCAAATGCAACCTAGTGCTTAAAATTTGGCTTGCGCCATTTTGAGATATTTAAGTTTTAAATTTGCATCTTTTTTACCTTAAAATCGCTGTAACTTTTGACCCTTAAGTCCAAATTGACTTGTTAGATAATAAAAATGTTTGTTTTTTAGAGTTCTAAAAGTGTCCCGAATACCACTTTTCTCTAAAACTTAACCCTGAATTGCCACGTTAAAAAAAACTGATTTCTGAAGGTTTGCTCAGATGCTTTCTATAAATTTGGTCGTAGAAGGCGTAGATTACGAGATAAAATTTTGGTGTCTTCGACAAAGTTGCTTGGATTGGCAAGCCCGTCAACTTTTTAGAAGACGAAAAAATTCCCAAAAATATTCCTGTAAAGTTAGATTTCTAAAATCACCCTAATCGTGAACCACCCTAATTTTCAACCAAACCAAAAGTTGCGCCTTTCCATATGCAACAACGCTTCTGAAGACACCAAAGCTCCAAAACTTAACCATTTTTCGGAAAATCGATTTTCCACTTAATTTTGCGATCTGGACCACTGTGCATTGTACGCATTGTAGTTTTCAAAATGTCTGTGGGATTCATAAATTTGTGCCATACCTATATCCAAATTGGTGAGCTCTTGTGTTTAGATGCCTTCATTGTTTTGTAACTACTATAAACCAAAAGTTGTGGAATTCTGAGTAATCGTTAAGGCTCATGAGGTAGTACCCAGGTATTTATGAGCTCATTTTTAAGCTGAAGTTCCATTTAATTTGTCTAAACATAAAGTAACATAAAGTACACAAGTTTTGAAAACTTTTTTTTTTAGTTGTTACAAATTGTGTAAAAAAAAGATTAGTTCTAGCTCGGTTCAGCAAAGGCAACAACCAAGCTGGGACTAGTATTTGTTATGAGCAACTTTTTTTTATCCTGGCAAGCCGCATCTGTTCTTAGCTTGAAGGAACATCATTTTACAGCACATCCGACAGAAAATCTAGCCTCGAGATGATATTCCAAGCGGATAGTCTCATCATTTTGCAAAGGTTTCGTCCTGGGTGTCGATAGCAACAACTGCTTAAACAAAGAACTGAACGAGCACTGTATTTAATCAAAGCCCCGAGGCGTTTAGTTTGAGACTTCGTCCTGAAATGGAATATCTTGCTCTTGTTGGATGTTGCCCGAACGATGCTGGCTGTACTAACTGGGATGGCTTTGTTTCGAAGGCTTGTCGATAATCCTATTAGGCAAAGCTAGACATTGAAAACCCGAGTGTTGAGTTGTATGAAACATTCTGACAGCAAATCCCAGCCCATCAATGTATTCCTGTCAACGCGATGGATCATGCCGAAGATGGGCTCGAATCGGAATGAAATTGAGAAATCGGATCAACATGAACATGATAATCCGATTGTTGTAGGATGTGTAAAGTTTTTTTTTGTCCTCTTGACAATTTATGAATTTTGATTTGGTCTATAGGCATTAACAGCTTCATCTGAATTGACAACATCTGGCTTTTGAAAAAAAATCAAATAAAATTAACTGAAATATCGATATCTTACGCCAGGGTTGTCAAACGATGAAACTCACTTGAGATATTTTACTTACCACGATGCATAGTACACAGAAAAAAAAAATGATGGTAATATTCATCAGGCAATGATTACAGATTTTGTGTAAGAAAATGACTAATTTTACCTCACAAAATGTTGAATTATTTTTGATGAATATTCATTAGGTTCACATTTTTACACATTTTTAAGTAAAATTACTCAAAAGGAGGTGGGTAATTCTCCGCCAACTCACACAGCAGTTGCCCCGACCCCTCTTCGATTTGCGTGAAACTTTGTCATAAGGGGTAACTTTTGTCCCTGATCACGAATCCAAGGTCCGTTTTTTGATATCTCGTGACGGAGGGGCGGTACGACCCCTTCCATTTTTGAACATGCGAAAAAAGAGGTGTTTTTCAATAATTTGCAGCCTGAAACGGTGATGAGATAGAAATTTGGTGTCAAAGGGACTTTTATGTAAAATTAGACGCCCGATTTGATGGCGTACTCAGAAATCCGAAAAAACGTATTTTTCATCGAAAAAAACACTAAAAAAGTTTTAAAAATTCTCCCATTTTCCGTTACTCGACTGTAAAAAATTTTGGAACATGTCATTTTATGGGAAATTTAATGTACTTTTCGAATCTACATTGACCCAGAAGGGTCATTTTTTCATTTTGAACAAAAAATTTCATTTTAAAATTTCGTGTTTTTTCTAACTTTGCAGGGTTATTTTTTAGAGTGTAACAATGTTCTACAAAGTTGTAGAGCAGACAATTACAAAAATTTTGATATATAGACATAAGGGGTTTGCTTATAAACATCACGAGTTATCGCGATTCTACGAAAAAAAGTTTTGAAAAAGTTGGTCGTCATCGATCATTGCCGTTCATGGTCACCCGCGACAGACACGGACGACAAAACAAAGAGAAACGCAAAAAGTAACCTTTTCAAAACTTTTTTGCGTAAAATCGCGATAACTCGTGATGTTTATAAGCAAACCCCTTATGTCTGAATATCAAAATTTTTGTAATTGTCTGCTCTACAACTTTGTAGAACATTGTTACACTCTAAAAAATAACCCTGCATAGTTAGAAAAAATCACGAAATTTTAAAATGAAAAATGTTGTTCTAAATGGAAAAATGACCCTTCTGGGTCAATGTAGATTCGAAAAGTACATTAAATTTCCCGTTAAATGACATGTTCCAAAATTTTTTACAGTCGAGTAACGGAAAATGGGAGAATTTTTAAAACTTTTTTAGTGTTTTTTTCGATGAAAAATACGTTTTTTTGGAATTCTGAGTACGCCATCAAATCGGGCGTCTAATTTTACATAAAAGTCCCTTTGACACCAAATTTCTATCTCATCACCCTTTCAGGCTGCAAATTATTGAAAAACACCTCTTTTTTCGCATGTTCAAAAATGGAAGGGGTCGTACCGCCCCTCCGTCACGAGATATCAAAAAACGGACCTCGGATTCGTGATCAGGGACAAAAGTTACCCCTTAGGACAAAGTTTCACGCAAATCGAAGAGGGGTCGGGGCAACTTTTCCCGATTTCGTGTGAGTTGGTAGAGAATTACCCAGGTTATATTCAACCAACCAAATTTTCAACCTTTTAAATTCTTTTTTTCTGTGATGTTATTTTCGAAACCGCCAATCCAGGTTTTTAAGCGAAGATGGCGTTCGAATGTTGAACGTCCGAAATGTCAAAATCGCGCAGTAGCACCAACATTAGAAAAAAATGCGGCTGTCATGCCATGGCACACTTTTTTTCGTAATGTTGGTACCACTGCGTGATTTTGACATTTCGGGCGTTCACCATTCGAACGCCATTTTCGCTTAAAAAGCTGGATACTATGTGAGCAGTTCTCTACGAAATCGATCTTTTTTTTGAATTTTAATTTTTGTATTTTTTAATCCGGCTGAAACTTTTTTGGTGCCTTCGGTATGCCCAAAGAAGCCATTTTGCATCATTAGTTTGTCCATATAATTTTCCATACAAATTTGGCAGCTGTCCATACAAAAATGATATATGAAAATTCAAAAATCTGTATCTTTTGAAGGAATTTTTTGATCGATTTGGTGTCTTCGGCAAAGTTGTAGGTATGGATAAGGACTACACTGAAAAAAAAATGATATGCGGTAAAAAAATTGGTAATTTTTTATTTATTTTTTTGTCACTAAAACTTGATTTGCAAAAAAACACTATTTTTTATTTTTTGATATGTTTTAGGGGACATAAAATGCCAACTTTTCAGAAATTTCCAGGTTGTGCAAAAAATCTTTGACCGAGTTATGAATTTTCGAATCAACACTAATTTTTTCAAAAAATCGAAATATTGGTCGCAAAAATTTTTCAACTTCATTTTTCGATGTAAAATCAAATTTGCAATCAAAAAGTACTTTAGTGAAATTTTCATAAAGTGCACCGTTTTCAAGATATAGCCATATTTAGGATTTTTTTTTAAATAGTCGCAGTTTTCCATTTTTTTTTAATAAGTGCACATGTTTGCCCACTTTTTTAAAAAATAAAAAAATATTGCCATGCAAAGGTTTAAAAAGCAGGAAAATTGATGTTTTCTAAGTCTCACCCAAACAACCCACCATTTTCTAACGTTGATATCTCAGGAACTAATTGTCCGATTTTCAATGTTAAAATATGAAACATTTCTGTGTATGATGATTTCATAGCATTTATACCCGTAATTCACAATTTGATTTATTGACAGGAAATTTATAAAAAATCAATTCTGTCAATTGGATTGGATTGGTGTTTAGGGAGCCCAAATCTACCATACCTTGACGAAACTGAAGCGTTTACTGACATAATTTTCAAAAGTTTTGTAATGATGTTAGGGGACTTTTTCCGGAGTTTATATTTTTTTTCGATTTTGTTTCGTCGTTCATTTATTGAAAACGTTTTCCGATGAGTATTAATATACTAGTGCTTTCTGGTGACACGAAACTATTGGCACTACGCCCCCCGGGGCATGGCCTTCCTCTAACGTGGGATTTCTGCTCCAGCGCCTCTGACGAGACAGGAGAAACCGGGACCGACGTTTTACTTCACCATCCGATAGAAGCTCAGTGGATAAGGCGGGAATCGAACCCGCGTCTCATAGCATCATCGGGATTGGCAGCCGAAGCCGCTACCCCTGCGCCACGAGACCATAAAAAGATTGGACATGTCACCAGATTGCAAGATACTAAGATTTAGTTGAAGATGAAGATGATGAAGATTTTATAGGTGAAAGCAAGCCAGGTGGATAATTTGATAGCAATTCGAATACAAGAAATATGGTTAAGTTTCAATTTTAAATCTCATTATCTTTATCTCTCCGTATTTTTTCACTTTGTTTACCTGTTGCATAAATTTGTTTTTCAATTATCGCACTGCCTCGACCAAGATAAACTTCATTAATTCCTCTCCAAAGCAAAAAAAATCATCCCACCGTTAGATTATCTCCTGTGGTCAACCAGCAGCAGCTGACCAACGCCGACTTTGCTGGCAACACTGTCCCACAAACTTCACCCAACTCGCAGATCCGCTGGCCGCCAGGTATCGCACGAAAAAAAATCGATAACCATAAACCGCGCGCAAGATAAGAAACGAGCCCAGAGTTAATAGAGTAAGCTCTCCTGTGTTGCGTTATCTTTGCGACGACGACGACGACTCCTCTTATCAGGGCTGCCGGTTGTTGCCGCCATCGTTTTGTATGTGGGGGAAAGTTGTCGTCGGTGGCACGGCACGGCACTATCGACAGAGGGTGGCAATTCTTGACGAAAGATGATTTAAGTAAAATAAATTTATTTGTAGATTTTTCTCTTCCTCACGATAAAAGGCTAGATTTAAGGCTGGACCCTTCTTTTAAAATCCTAGGTACGTTATATTTCGATTGCTTATTTAAAGACGAATTTGAATAACATTGATGAACCTTATGGATGGATGAACCTAGACATAGCTTATGAAAAAAAAAAACCCTTTTCAACTAGTCTTACAGTTTAAAATTGTGGCAACCTTATCTCAGCATTTGATAATCTTAGTAATATTTATCTAATTTTAGAAATTGATGAAAATTATTTCCGAAAACATCATGCTTTAAGGACTTAAGAGCGAGTCCACGAACAGGGCATACCCCTTTGTATGGGACGTCGTTTGGACCTCAGCAATCTGCCTGAAATTTTTAGGGGTTGTTTGTACATATAAAACAAGCATCTGGCAAAAATACGAGCATTCTAGGTCAACGGGAAGTGGGGCATATCGGGACACAAAGTTTAAAGGTTCAAAAACGTAAAAAATATTAAAAAGGCTATAACTTAGGCAAAATTCAGATTAATTCCAAAATTCAAAATGCATCTGAAAGGGCTTAAAAAATCTAACAAAATGCAGGGAGAAGCATCCCAATTGGTTAAATCTAAAAGGAGTGATTGGCATTTCAGTAAAAAAAAGAATAATTTTCAAACTCATATTAAATAAACACTATTACTTTTAGTGAATGTTTTGGTTGTGAATTTTTGCTCGGGGGACCTGTTAGATCCCATTTTCTGGTGATAATTTTATCATATTCGTGCTCCTGAGACAATTTCACAAGAGAAATATGCATACAAATTTATATTTTCATCCATTTTAATGAAAATTAAAGTTTTTAATGCCAATAACTCCCTTTAGATTTAACCAATTGGGATGTTTCTGCATTTTGTTGCATTTTTTAAGCCCTTTAAGATGCACTTTGAATTTTGAAATTAAATTGAATTTTGCCTAAGTTATAGCCTTTTTAAGATTTTTGACGTTTTTGAACCTTTAAACTTTGTGTCCCGATTTGCCCCACTTCCCGTTGACCTAGAATGCTCATATTTTGGCCAGATGCTAGTTTTATATGTACAAACAACCCCTGAAAATTTCAGGCAGATTGCTGAGGTCGATGTGAGATGGGTATGCGTTGCTCGTGGACTCGCTGTTAAGGAAATCCTTCCTAAGTCTCCAAGTTAATGTTAATCAGATATTTTTGACCCAAATCGACGTGATCTAGCTATCTTTTTTAGTATAACACGTTTCAATGTTTGACTTTGAATGAACAAAAACTAGAACACGGAATGTAAACAATAACAAACACGTTTTGTTTGGCTGACCATTCTGTTCATTGTCCCAAAATTATGTTGGATTTAGTTGCCGGAGTTTCGAATTACAATCAACAAATAAATAGTGAACGTGCATACAAGAGTGGCAAAACTGCCTCCGGCTAAAATTCCCTTTGGTAACATGTCGCAATTGCAGGAAGTGTCAAGCTAGAACGATATGATTGACATTGCACGGAGTTTTTACGGTTTTTCTTGAATATCTTAGGAATTTAATTGATTTTTGTGAATAAGTGAAGATTAAAGGTGAGAAATCGAAAGCTGCACCAAATTAGCCATATATGCACGTGCGACAAGATAGCACGATAACGATGAAATCAGCTTCCCACCTAAAGTTATTTTTTCACGTTTTTACATTTAAAACAATTATTACGTTTTTTTATAAACCATTTTCGACCACAATTTTAACAAAATGCTTATTGCATTTTTCGTGGAGAATTGCTTACCGAGTCATGTCGTTTCCTCGTCGCCCAGCTGGTAACTTCCGAGATCTGCACAGCGGCGTTGGTGTTTGCTTTTCTACTGTAACCACTGTTTATTGAATTGCTGTAAACTGCAGCTGGGCAGAAAGTGGCGCATCCAGTTGTGTCATTACAATTTAATTGGTGCGGTTACCTGGACTGTTCAATTGGTTTGACACTGACTATACACGATAAATTACTGTGAAACACCTTTTTATAAACAATTGCAGCAAATTTCAATTTAACTACCATGCGTCTCCACTGAATCACTTTACATGAACTTTGGAGAAATTTTACAATACATCGCAACACTGTAACGTCCAACCACCCCAACCGTTCACAACCTTCTGGTGAAATTCACTATCGTGCAGCATATCTCGTGCTCACCTTCAACTCCCCCCTCGCCCACCTCACAAGCTTCTTAAAGTTTGTGTAAAGTGTGAAAACTGCGTGCGAAATTCGTGGCCGGCGTGCGTTCCATTCCGATCGGCGGTTAAAATTAGACTGAAAAATGTGTAAACAGACAGTATCGGGAGGGCCGCCGCCGGCAGCAGCAGCAACAGCAAAAGTTCGCACACTTTATTATTATTGACTGGAAATTTATTGATAAATACATGTGCGCGGTGTGTGGGTTCGAGTCCCATGGCGGGACATTTGGTGGGAAAGGGGTGAAGGCAAACATTGTGTTGTATTTTGTGGTGGTAAACATTTATAAACATACAAATATATACAGATACAAGAAAGTGACAGAGGAGAAAGTGTTTAAAAAGTTTTCTTTTTCTGTATTTTTAAACATTGGAAAAGTTGGTTTCAGACAACTAAACACCATGACATATAATTAAGTCATATTCTATGTTATTTTTTTTGAAGGAATTTTATATTAATTACTGAAATATGGAGCTAAAGTTTCCTTTTTCGGAACTAAATAATTTTTCAATGTTTATAGATGAGGATTTATGTTTTTAGAGATTCGTTAATAAATAAATCATTTTTCTAAAGAAATTGAACATCAAGGGTTACAGAGAGGCCAAAGATATCGTTTTTGCAAATGTATAAAAAAATAACGAGGTGTTACATTTGTTATGCTTCTATGTGTGAGTGCGAGCCAGTACAACATAGTATATGGGATACTACTACTTGGTATGACTTTGGCTTGGTTTTGTCTAGATACAGGTGGGTGGTGGGCGCTTTTCTGTTGTTGTTTGCATTTACAAGCTGGTAATCGTTTTTTCGTAATTGTTTTTAGGAGTATTGGTGCTTCTTTTTCAGTTCTGCTTTTCCGTTTTTTTGCTTAATAAAATGATCTTCAGATTTGGCGTTTGAGTCTAAATCCAGATTAGGTCCACGATAAATAACCACAACTTCTATGAATCGTTGCAGTTGTGCTATCTTAACATGTTTAAACAAATTTAGATTTTTGAAAGTGAACAGTGAATTGTGAAAACAAGTTGCAAAAGAATATTTTTTCAGCTAGAAACGTACATTTATCCAACGAGGCTCTGCCTTAAATGAATTGCATTGCATTACACAGAAAAAAAAATGTAAATTTACACAGCATGTAATTGCTGTTTCTTATGTAAACTCATTAAATGTAATGTTGAAATATGATGTAGAGAGCAAAAAGTCATGGAATTTACTTCAATGTAAATCTAAATCGAATGTAAATCATGAATCTAATGGAAACGTTGAGCATGGAAACTTAAATCTTATGAATTTCTATCCGGGTTCGGCATCCTGTAAATTCTTATTTAATACAAGTCATACATCCAATGTATTTTTGCCTAACATTGACTTCAAAACTACCCGAACTAAAAATAGTTATATTTGGTTCTCTTTCTATCGCTTTCATATTTCGCTGGCCTTGACCTGAACAAGTTGATGCTGAAGCTGCTCGTATTCAAAATGCGAAGATGGCTCAGTCGGCAGCGGGTAGCAGCAGTAACACCGAACATATCCTACCCGTCGTCCGTTCAATTCCAGTCCAGCGTAATTCCACTTGGACGTCGACGAGAAAGCTCCCCCTACCTGTGACACATCTTTTTAAAATAAGAATTTCCTTTCGCTGCCCACTTCATTAAATTTAAAATAGAACATATGCCACACCCTTTTCCTACTGCAATCCAAGTCGAGCTTCTCAGTCCCATTTGCCAATCAGAATTTGTTGATTTGATTTATTCAATCAAAAGTAATGTAATTTTCCAATGAATCTAATGTAAATTTCCAATGCATCTAATGTAAATATACATCATTTATCATGATACCTTTTGGTACATGATAAATAATGTAAATTTACAGGAATATTTTTTTCTTTGCAGGTTTCCCAGAATACAAGACATTTAAAAAAAACCTCTCTCCACAAGCTATTTAAGGATTCTGGGCCAAATATGAGCAAAATCGGTCCAAATTTACCCATTGATACTCAATGGGAATCTTGTATGGGTAAAATCAGATAAATGTATAAAAAAACCGAATTAACTTACACAGTAAAAAAACATGGTAATATTATATCAGGGGCACATCTTTTATGTCAGAAAAAATAGGTAATTTTACCTCTGAAAATGTGTAATATTACCACTTTTCTGGTGTAATGTCACTTTTTCAATCCTAAATGAGGTAAAATTACATCATTACAACATTTTTTCTCCAACATCACACAGTAAAAAATTGTGCAAATTTGGAAATTGTAATTTTGAAAGGTTTAATAATACCTCTTTTATGGTGTGATTTTACTTCAATTTAGCCTGAAAAAGCGACATTACAGCAGAATAGTGGTGAAATTACACATTTTCAGACGTAAATTTACACATTTTTTCTGACATAAAAGATGTACCCCTTCCCAGGTGTAATATTACCATGATTTTTTTTTCTGTGCAGGCTCGGGTATCAATAGGTAAATCTCGACCAATTTCGCTCAAAATTAGCACGGATGCTTAAAATGCGACGTGGGTCTCGTGGCGCAGGGGTAGCGGCTTCGGCTGCCGATCCCGATGATGCTATGAGACGCGGGTTCGATTCCCGCCTTATCCACTGAGCTTCTATCGGATGGTGAAGTAAAACGTCGGTCCCGGTTTCTCCTGTCTCGTCAGAGGCGCTGGAGCAGAAATCCCACGTTAGAGGAAGGCCATGCCCCGGGGGGCGTAGTGCCAATAGTTTCGTTTTTTTTTTTTTTTTTTTTTTGCTTAAAATTACCCAACAAAAACGATTTCTGCTTGTGGAGAAGGGGTTAATTTTTTCTAGGCACCTTAATACTCAACATAAAATATCCGCTAAAACCAAAAGCCAGAAAGGATCATAATCATATCAAGTGGGACTCTTCGCCGCTCGTTACAACTTCTATCTGACATGATAACAGCAAAACAAATATCATTCAGCGCACGTGTGACATATCTTGGGGCTTAATAAAAAGCCCCTAATGATATTTGTTCTTGCATTTTCATCGCAAATTTGTCCAACTTTTGGCGAGCCCGAAATCCCTTCCATTCATGGGACACTGAGCCGCAATCGACTCCACCATCGTGTATGGTAACACATCATTATCGTGTTCTGTGGGGGCAGGGCAGGGTTGTCCTGTTGTTGCGGCGTGTCATCACACCAGGTTACGCACCCCTTCTAATCTTACGAAAAAGGATCTGTGTCGCAAAAGGGGGAAAGAAAAGCTTTCTAAGCTCAACCGACTAACTTGGTTGGCAAATATTTACCCCCTCCATTGGACGACCCCCAAACAACAGCAGCGAACAAACGAGCCCTAATGGGCCAAAAGTGTTGTTTGTGCTGACTTGGCGGACTTTTTTTTTCTTCATACTGTTTCCTATTGTTGAGAAAGGCTTTTATGAGGTGTTGTTGAAGCCAACCACCTCTCGGCAGTGGTGTTACGGTTCGCTTATGAGCGCATCATAACCACTCAATCAACGAACCTATCGGGTGAGCGCTCATCGAACGCTCAGAGCGGCGGGTTTGAACGGTTCGCGAACCAAAATCTCGATCATCATTTCACCAATCATGAGCGAACCACACTTGAACACGTATCGTTTGAACCACGATTCGAGTGAGCGAACCGTGACAACACTGCCTCTCGGGCGACTTCCCAAAGGCGAAATTCCGTAGTCATGTCCGATGTTGGAATCTTTTCTGTTGAATCTTGTATTGTTACTGAGCTGGGTTTTATTGTTACAGAAGAATGTTACAACAACTGAAAATGTATACTGCTGGCCACACCTGCGGCATTCTATGCCGTATAGAAGTACACAAGTTTGATTCCAAGCCTGTATCTCTTCAGCATGTGAGTAAAAAATTAGCTTTGTTTAAGGCTACCAACTGTACCGATTTTTTCCTTACCGTACGGATTTTCGACCCTCTCCGCGGATTTTAAACAGGCCGGAATTTTTGTACGGAATTTTTCGCATAATACGGATTTGTACGGAATTTTTACAACTTTAAAAAAATCATTCTAGAAAGTTGTGCAAAATTGACTCAAACTCATTGTAGAAAACAAAGAAAAAAAAAAGTTTAGAGTGAGTTACACACATTTTCCTGAAAAGTGCTGCAAAAAACCTCCACGAGATCTTTTTTCTTTGTGTTGATATGTATAGAAAACATTTAAAATTCATTCAAAAAAAAAATTTCGATACATGAATTGTTTGATAAATTTATCAACTACGAAACCCTTACACATTTGACGTTAAATTTACCGTCATATTATTTTTACAATCAATTGTTGTCTCTGCATTTTTACAGTCATTGGAATCAGCCTCATGCTTAAATAATTGGTTTGGTTTTTCGTACATGAATTCTTTTAATATAGTTGTGGATGACTTACTGCAATTTGAACGATTTTTCAAATGTTTTATAAACAAAAATTACCAGCTTTTGAAAACATGCTCAAATTTGGTCTGAAAATGAATATTTTAAGTTTTTAAATATTTTACATACTAAACTTGTTTGATTTTGAACACAAACGTTCAGGCTTTATGTGCACAGCAAAAAATCCGATGGTAAAATCGCATGCAAAAGCATGCACATCACCTTTGTGAGCAAAAGCATGTAATATTGTATGAGAAAACGTGTACACAAAAAGCATGTACGGAAGAAAAAAATAACCCTAAAAATATCATCAATCCGACGAGAGTCATATCCAGCTTACCAAGTCCGCGCCCCAACCATCTCGGCTATCCTACCGTCTTGTAAATAATGTGTTCAACGCCGATGTACCAGTAGGTATCCCGTACGTCGTATGCTGTATTAACTGTATACGATGTATAGGGAACTTGCAGCTACATCGGTGTTGATCCAGCTATTTGCACAGCGGCGAGATAGCTGAGATGGTTGGGGCGCGGGCTTAGTAATCTGGATATGACTCTCACCAGATTGATGTTATTTTTGGAGGTGTGCATAATCTTTTTTTTTTCATCCGTACATGCTTTTTTGTACACGTTTTCTCATACAATATTACATGATTTTGCTCACAAAGGTGATGTGCATGCTTTTGCATGCGATTTTACACAGATATTTTTTGCTGTGTGCTGTAACTTGTTGAAAATCAAAAGTTTGGATGAACAAGAAACATTTTGCTTAAAATTTCTTTAAAATGTTGAAAGGGGATCCCCGTAACATTTTGGAAATGACGGTTTAAATATTTTTTTCAAGCGCTTGGCATGATTCGCAGAGTTCATCTGATTAAATACCCTTATCAGCCAAACATAGTTGAATGTTTGAGCTTTCATTTCATGCAAAACGTTCATAGTTTTGTGAGAAATTGACAGAGTTATGTGCGATACAAAAAAGGGGATCAAGTTTACCCACTCTCCCCTACGTCTACTATTCACAATTTTGATTATAAATCGAGGCTCGAGAAACCAAAATCAACCAAATTTGGGGACAATGCACGAAACGGTCTGCTAAACAAATGTGTTTGTGTTTGTTTTCATTTTGTCGGAACGTCAAAAAGCAACATACGACAAGATAGCACGATAGCTTAAAATAGTATTTAGGTATTATAGAAATCTGTATGTAATTGATTGTACTTTATGCAATAACTCAACAAATATTAGCAATATTCAAAGCACAACTTTTATTTCAATGTTACCGCTTGTTTTAAATCGATTCAGTTAAAACAAACCCTTTCCCTGCCACTCCATGTTTGCCACATTCCAATAGATATCGGTACCACACCACACCACGATTTGCAAGCCGCGTACGTGTACGTGGTTGGAATGTCCATTTTCCTTCCAGTCCGGTTACACGTGGGAATTTCCGGACCCGTTTTACTCGGCCACATTCAACGAGTCCACAATGTGGTGACCGGACCCAGGCACACACGTAGTTCATCGAAAAAGAGTTCCTTTTTGCAGTCGTCGATCTGACCGGAAACCCACATTTCTGGTCCACAAAAGGATCGGTTTTTTTTCTTCCGGAAAATCCTAAACCTGCGGAGCCATAACTCAACCTCGGGAAAATGGATGTGGGAGAGAGGATGTGATTTTGGTTGGATTTTTCCGTTTGGAGTTTTTTTTTCCATTTTGCAGCGGAGTTGTGGCTAAGGGTACGGTAGAAAACGGGTTTCTTTTCCGGTTCGGATGAAAGAAGCTGGGTTTTCTGACATCCCGTTGACGGATGTGAGCTTTGAAGATAGATCCTTTGTTATGTGGATCTTTTAAGTACATCGTCGCCGTCGTGCTAACTTGTCGTACGTGCATTTTGGGCCAAATTGAGTTAAGAACGCCATTTTGTGCAGCTCACAATGCCTCACCTTTTGACTTTCACAGATCCCCAAAATTCGATTTCAATCCTGAGATATTTAATAAAAACCGAAAAAACTCCGTGCATTGTTGTCACTCTTCATATAAAAGAAGTTTCAACCATGTTAGTGCGACAACTCGGGATTTCTGGTCAGAACGCGTTTGACACACGTACATGCCCGACTACTGTAAACATTTGTAATCATAACTCGGGACTCCAGCAACCAACTTCAACCAAACTTCGGGACAATGCACAGAATGGTCAGCCAAACAAAACGTGTTTGTTATTGTTTACATTGCGTGCTTTCGTTTTTGTTTATTCAAGGTCAAACATAAAAACGCGTTTTTCTCGGAACGTCGAAATGGCGGGTGCGACAAGATAGCACGACGACGTCGATATACAAGGGTTATGAAAAATAACTGTATAATTTATTAGATGAATCCGATAAAACCACATTTGGAAGGTTTCTACTTGTGCACATAGAATTTTATATAACATAACATATTTTATCTTTTGTAGCTATTTATTTACCTTTCTAGTGTACCCGATAGTTGTAGAAGATTTTCTGTGCAAAAAATGTTATTGTGTAAAGGAAAAACAAAAAAAAAAAAACATTTCCACAAACTGTTATTTTTTAGTTGTCTGTACTTAATTTACTTTCTCGCAGCAAACAAGCTTTTAAACGGGTTCGTTTTTGCGGATGACATCTTCATCGTGAATTACAGTCCTTTTTCAAGTTTTCCACCTTTTTTACAGTCGTCAGGATGTCCGAACTCGAAACGATAAAATGCGCTTGTTGAGTGTCTCCTTTCGCTGCCACCAACGTTTATTTTCTGCTGTTTTATTTTTATGACAGATGGATTATTTATAAGAAAATTGTTATTTTCGTTCTGCCACACCAGCCTCGCTTCAAGAATCAGCACAATGTCCCAAGAATGTCTGCTCGACTGCCCGTCCTTGAACTACTTTGTACCCCCGAAATTTAGATGTTACTGAACTTGAGCCCCTCCTTAAGCCCAGAGCGCGCGAGAAGGACTTTATAAAGTCATTGTTTGCGAAAAATATTGTCCATTATTCGCACAAAGTCACCTCGCCTGATCCCACCGCACATTTTTCGGCGACCCGAGCTTTGTTTCTCGAGAGAGCTTTTCCAACGAGGCTTCCTCGGGAAAACCAGGAAAAATGCCGCGGCAAAACACGAGAAATAAATTAACACCCGGGCCCAACAACAATGACTGTAGCACTTTTTGCGCGTGGAAAACTCCGAAAAATATTTGCCCCGAGAGGCACGCGGCCAGAAGTTGACTGGGATGGGGAACGAAAGCGGTCAAAGGAAACAGGATCAACCTGATTTTCGGGCTGATTTCTGGGGGAAGGGGGTGCGGGTGGCAGAATGGATGTTTTGGGTTTTCCATGCTGGATTGATTTGAGAAAATAGGTTTCAAACGAAGTTCAATCACTTATTTTGTAGCGCATTATAACAAGCAATTTCGCATCATTGGTTCAATAACATATTTAATGTTTTTACTATGACAAAGACAAGAAGGTTCTTGTTTGGAGCCGCCTTATCTCACTTTTTAAAACAGGTTACACAAATAAGTTGAACATTTACATCCAAAAATATCATATGACAGAGTTGCCAAATCACCATACAGTAAATTCTACTCAAGCCTGAGGTATCCAAACAGAACTTCAAAATTCGTCATATTTATAATTAATTTGAGAGATTCTTCAATTACCGGAAATAATTCTCGATTATAAACTCAACATTAAGCTTTTAAATTTTCTACTAACTCTATATATCCCTGCTTTTCTCGTAACTGAATAGAACTTTTCTGAAAAAAAAAATCATTGGAGTTGAAAGCTTACCAAAACTGGTAAAGTTTGAGCACCATTGAATTAATCCAGAGTTTTTGCCATAATCTTCAGAATTCTGTAGAAATCAAAATCAAATCAAATTATTCGCTCTACAGCATTGCCTTGGCGTTCTCGATTGCGAGATTCCTACTCGAAACTAAGTGTCCGAAGGCTTAATTGTTGAGGCAATTGCAAACCTCTTTTTATACCTTAGCTTCCATCCACCCCGGGATTCGAACAGACAACCTTTGGATTGTTAGTCCAACTGCCTACCAGTGACTCCACCGAGGCAGGACCCAAGGAGACGACTCCTATACCTGGACTGAGCTAACGACCTAACCTTTTTTTTTAGGTCAGTCCGGGGCCAACATTTACTTCACGTCCGACGGAAGGCGTGATCAGACAAATTTCGTCTCGAAAAATGCCACCGGGACCGTCTGGGATCGAACCCAGGCTGGGTGATAGGTAATCACGCTTACCCCTACACCACGGTCCCGGCATCTGAAGAAATACAAGTGCAAAAACAAAAAAATAATCAAAAAAAGCAAAAAAATGCAACTTGTGAAATATAACATTATGGACAAGAATTTTGACGCCAAGTTATGATCTTTAAAAAAATTTCAGTTTTTACGGCAGTTTTAATACAATCGAATAGTATTTTACAGATTTTTTATGCCTTTCTTACTAAAGAAAGGTATAGGGTTTGCTTTTGGCTCCGACTCCAAATCTAGCTTCGTAATCCAATCATTTCTCGAGAAATATTCATTCCAAAAATCTGCAAAAAATCATGGACGATCGATTTCCGTCGCCTCGTCGACAAGTTGTCAAGTTGAGCTTCACATGCAGACGCGAGTAATGCTGGCGCGTATAGAGTTTTGATACTAGATAACCCCCTTTTTGTACAAGTTGCCCTATCGATTGCTCGTTCATCACACATCGCCTATCATGATTATCTATGCTAAGCTTCAGTGAACGCAAAACGACGCAAGCAGCTATCCGTTCTGAAGCCTCATGCTCTTTCTTTTGCCTTTCTTTTTTTTTCTTGCTCATTCTCTGATCGATCTCTGAGCGAACGAATTTCTGGTGAGCGTCCAAGCTTCCCATGCGCCAGTGACAACGCACATCGCGGGTTTGGTTTTCTAGCTTCGGTACGAGCCCATTTGTGTGTTAGTATTTTGGTTCATCGTACCAGCGCACCAAGACACGCGTCTTCTCGTCGGGTCGGTTTCGTGTCTGGCACTCACCCGTGGCATGAACCCAGCGTATGAGCAAAGGTGGTTCGCTCGGTACGTTTGCGTTTGTCGTAGTAAAGTCCCACCGAGCTCTCAGTCGCAGTATGCTTCCCTATCCTGAATACGCCTAAATGCATACTACATTATTTTCTGGCATGCTTATTAAAAGCTCACAATTTTGCCTAACGCCTAAATGTCAGTTTAGTGAATTCCAGTAGGCGTTTTAAAGGTTTCAAGAACTTTTAAGCGGCTTTACCGTTACATCGTTTACAACACGACAAAATCTCGGGTGTGGAAACACTTTCTGCCAGTCATTTTGTAACCACTTTAACGCTCTGGAGCAAGACGGAATTATTTTGTTTTCTCGTTGATTCGATATTTTGAAAAGTGAAAAAACACTCAGAGAATACGAACAATTTATCGATAGGCAGAAAACATTACGAACATCGCAAATTGTGAGCTAATTGTCTGACTCAAAAATAAGTTGTTCTGATTTTGAAAATCGAAAATGCTTGTGTGCGAGTACAGCTTACACCCGGCCATGGCGAATGGGGCAAAAAACAGCGCTTTTCAGTTATATGAAAAAATCAGGTTGATTTTTGAATTGATTCATGAATGGACCATTCTTTATTTTGAAGTCTTTGAAAAAAAAAAAAAAAAACAACTGCCGTTATCTTCCTTTTGTAAGAAAGGCTTTATCTCACCCCAGGTGGGATTAAATCGGGTTTTTACAAAGTGCACCGTTTTCGCTTTTTCTGACTTAAAATCAATTTTAACTGAGCAGTTCTCTACGAAATCGGTCTTTTTTCTTCAATTTTAATTTTTGTATTTTTTAATCCGACTGAAACTTTTTTGGTGCCTTCGGTATGCCCAAAGAAGCCATTTTGCATCATTAGTATGTCCATAAAATTTTCCATACAAATTTGGCAGCTGTCCATACAAAAATGATATATGAAAATTCAAAAATCTGTATCTTTTGAAGGAATTTTTTGATCGATTTGGTGTCTTCGGCAAAGTTGTAGGTATGGATACAGACTACACTGAAAAAAAAATGATACACTGTAAAAAAAATTTGGTGATTTTTTTATTTAACTTTTTATCACTAAAACTTGATTTGCAAAAAAATACTATTTTTAATTTTTTTTATTTTTTGATATGTTTTAGAGGACATAAAATGCCAACTTTTCAGAAATTTCCAGGTTGTGCAAAAAATCTTTGACCGAGTTATAAATTTTTTAATCACTACTGATTTTTTCAAAAAATCGAAATATTGGTCGCAACAAAATTTCAACTTCATTTTTCGATGTAAAATCAAATTTGCAATCAAAAAGTACTTTAGTGAAATTTTGATAAAGTGCACCGTTTTCATGTTAAATCCATTTTTAGGTAACTTTTTTGAAAATTGTCGTAGTTTTTATTTTTTTTTTAAAATAGTGCACATGTTTGCACACTTTTGGAAAAAATATTTTTGAAAAGCTGAGAAAATTCTCTATATTTTGCTTTTTCGGACTTTGTTGTTACGACCTTTAGTTGCTGAGATATTGCAATGCAAAGGTTTAAAAACAGGAAAATTGATGTTTTCTAAGTCTCATCCAAACAGCCCAACATTTTTCAATGTCGATATCTCAGCAAGTAATGGTCCGATTTTCAATGTTAATATATGAAACATTTGTGAAATTTTCAGATCTTTTCGAAAACAATATTTTCAAAATTTTCAAATCAAGACTAACATTTCAAAAGGGCCAAATATTCAATATTACGCCCTTTTAAAATGTTAGTCTTGGTTTAAAAATTTTGAAAATATTGTTTTCGAAAAGATCGGAAAATTTCACAAATGTTTCATATATTAACATTGAAAATCGGACCATTACTTGCTGAGATATCGACAATAAAAAATGGTGGGTTGTTTGGGTGAGACTTAGAAAACATCAATTTTCCTGTTTTAAAACCTTTGCATTGCAATATCTCAGCAACGAAAGGTCGTATCAACAAAGTCCCGATCGAGCTTTTGCTCACTAGTGAGTTTAGACACACGTTGTCATTACTGCTGGTATTTTTCGATCTTTTCATTAACTTTCGGGCTTAACTGAACTTTGAAGAAGTCGCGCCGGTAGATAAGTGCGTCGGTCGTTGTTTTATTATCGAATATCGCGCGGAAGTGTATTAAACAGACTATATTCCAAATAGTTGAAAAACTATTTATTAGAAGTGAACTGTTCTGACAAGTGAGAAGTTATTAGCATCGAGCTATACAGAGAGTGAAGCAAACGATAAGTGGAGATCCAGCGTCAGTTTGCTTGCAAGCTTGCAGAAGAGGAGAAGCTTCGAGCCTGAGAGCGGGTGAACTCTCTGGTCACTCACGCTAATCTCGTCAACAGAGAAAACCTTCAACCAAAACAGTTCCTCTTCTCAATCAGAAGAACTACCAGTTTGTAGGTGTTGGAGGAATAAAAGTTACCCAGCACGAGCAGCACAAACTGTGTCTATTTCTAACATTCTGCATTTGGTACTGTCTGGACCTTTGGACGTATTGGACAGCTACTAGTAACCAGGGAAAAACGTTCCTATTTTGACTGGACCTTCTAACGCTTGGTCGAAATAGTTATCAAGGGAAAAGCGTAGTCGTTACCCGTCTCGACGGTAACGCAAAACCTGGCTGTACTTAATAGAAATATACGGGTCACTAAATCACCTGCTACTGAAAACTCCAAATCGTTGATCGTTTGCCGGCCATAATGGCCACGGCAAGCAAAAACCCGGCGGTGACACCGCCTTTTGCAGATACGGGAGGAGGACCAAACAGCAGACGAATCCAGACTTGGATGGATCCTCTCAATGAACATGGTCAAATTGAAGTTCTTCAGCTATGCACGGCTGATGATGCAACACCCCTGCCGAAAAACCCCTTTACGATCGGAAAAACTATCGAACGTGCTGTCGGAAAAATTGCCGAAGCATATACGGAAGCTAAAGGAAGCAAGTATGTCATCAAAGTTCGTAACCACGATCAATTCGTACGACTTCAAGACGTACAAGAACTCATCGATGGAACGAAAATAAAAATCGCCCCACACCCATCTCTGAACGTCGTCAAATGTTGGGCTAGGTGTAGCGATGCAGTCGAACTGGACGAGGATCAGCTACTAGCTGAGCTGCATCCACAAGGAGTAATCGCAGTAAGAAGGATCACCAAATTCGTGAATGGACGAAAACAAAACACCAGAAGCCTGATTTTAACATTCAACGGTACAGTCGCTCCGAAACATGTGTTCTTTGGGCTGATTCGTGTAGAAACAGAAAAATACTACCCACTTCCTCTAATCTGCTACAATTGCTTCAGCTTTGGCCACGCAAAGGCCAAGTGCGACGCCGAAGCAGCGTGCCGTAACTGCTCCAAGAACCACACTTCGACCGAAGGAGCCGCTTGCTCGAGTCCCGCTTTCTGCAAGAACTGTAATCAAAACCACCCACCGTCAAGCAAAACATGCCCCGTTTATCTACACGAAACAGAAATAATCAAGCTGAAGGTTGATTGTGGAATGACCTACAACGATGCTAAACTCGAGATTGAAAAGAGAAGTGGAGCAGGTAGCTACGCCAGTCAAGTTCAAGCTAGATTAGCAAAGGCCCGAGATGAATCAGAAAAGGACAACGAAATCAAAAAACTTCGAGTCGAGGTTGCCCAAATGAAAACAATCTTGGAAGCATACACAAAACTAAAAACACAAAACGATCAAATGAAGCGCAAATTACAAGAACTCTGTCGTAACAAGCCCAAAGACAAGAACAAACCAACCCCCCAGCTACCAGAAGATCAATCTAATTCCACTTTCAAAAACCAGCAGACGACCAAGGAAGCAAAACAGCAACATGAAAAGCAACACCAACAAACCCAAAACAAGAAGAAACGACCACTCAAGCCATCACTATCGAATGAAGCAGAAGGCAGCTCACAACCCCCTGGCAAAAAGCTCGGGGTAGAAGAAGCCAACAAGCCAGAGACTATGGAAATCGACGTCAACAACATTTACGAAATCTTGGAAATAATCTCCGGCGACGAAGTGCTGGACGATACAGCGGACGCAGACGATGAGGAAGATAATGTCTAGTAAAACCCAAACTAAGGAAACAGGTGGATCCGGAGTGGCTCCGGATCCTATGGAACAAAATGCGAACACTAAAGGAAAAAGAACCACACTCAAACACTTAAAAAACAGTCGAAAACTCAAACACACATGGTTGGGATCAGATGAAGAGAAAGTAGTCTACCCGCCCCCAGTAGAGGGGGAGGACGCTACGGGAAGCGGGAGCGAGGACGTCATGCTGCAACCTGTGCTCTGTCAGCTTACCCGTCGTCCTGCCATGAGGATGGAACCAGAACCAGTATTGCAAGCTGAACAGTGTCTTAACTACCTTGACTGCTTACAACGGCCTGGCTCGTCGAAAGATCCAGTTGAACCGTGCTTGAACTGTAGGAGAAAAGAATCAGCCCACAACATAACACCAACAACATCAACCGCAAGTGCATCAAGCAACAGGCAAATCCTTGTGCCAGCCCTGACCTCAAAAGTACCGATCTATACGATCGACGAGCTTGGGGCGGCAGCTGGCACTGGGAACATGCCTACCCCTCAGGCAAGTATCCCTATCATTTCTAAGAATGCACCATCTCCGGCTGTAAATCATTGCTCCACAGGTTCACTTAACAACGACATGGAAACGAGGAAATCCTTCGCTCTGCAATGGAATATGAGCGGCCTTCGAGCCCATCGTGGAGAACTCGAGCTTCTGATTGCTGAACACCAACCAGCAGTTATTTGTCTACAAGAAACAAACGCACAAGAGGGTAAAACACCACAGAATTTCCTTGGAGCTAGCTATACTCTTCTACTCGGGCCGTGCTCTGCTCACGGAAGGCAGGGAGTTGGTATGGCCATCCGATGTGGAGTACCATTTGAACGAATCCAGACCACGACGACCACCCGGTCCGTGGGGACATGTGAAGGGTCCCTGCGGGAGCTGAGCTGAGGCTACCGGGCGGGTTGCAGTCGGCGGATAGCTGTATGCTCTTGCATGTTTACACTGCTGAGCACCCGGACCAACAGCGGGAAGTGATCAGGACGTGGTGGAATTCAACTTGGGCAATATTGTTGTTGTTTTCCTACAAAAAGCCACACCAGTCCGTTACATAAATCCTTCCGACAAAGCGAATGAATGCCGCTTTAAGCATTCAAAGGCCCATACTTCACAAACCCAAATCCAAGATGTGCAAGCGAACCGTGTCGAGGGATTCATGGCTAGGAGGGTTTAAAAAAGCCTAGTCGCTAACGGTAGCCTGTGGGGCAACAGGGCGCACCCCACAGTATTGTAGCCCTTACCACGCTAAGGCAGGGCACTGGCGGGGCGGACGGTATATTTCCCTAGCGACTCGTGGGATTAACCAGCATGTTGAAAAATTCTAAAATTACAATTGAGGGTTCCGATGCACCCCAAGCATCGGATCAAGAAGAATGCCCGGTGGAAACTGCGGAGTCTGGGGGAACCACCCGCCAGCCTGCCTTAGTAGTACCGGTCGTTGCGATAGCGAACCAGCCTGAGACTGCAGTCAATGGCCCGCTGATCGTGAAAAATGCTCCTGTTTACCAGTTCGCGAAAACTGGTGCAGGGCAGAAGACGGTGGGGACCTACAAGCGATCTCTCTCCGAGGAGAAGATCCTAGGGGACCCAAAACGTGTGAGGACAGGGCCGATAGAGCGGATGATAACTCCGAAACTACCGCCCATTCCGGGACGAAATAGGAGAAAACCTCCTACCATAGATAGTGACGCAATACGCGAACGAGCGCACGTGGTGCTGAGCGACCTCCTGCCCGAGGGTAGCAAGACTAACGTCTACTACACCCTCGAGGAAGTCGCAAAGCTAAACGAGCACATCAGAAGCGCTGGCAATATCAGAAGTGACATCACCAGATCTGGACTGTCACTCACGGTGCTAGTGCGTCAAGCGGAGGAACTCTGGAAGGAGATGCGATCGAAGTACAATATCCTCGCTGAGGAGGCTAGTACGGAGAAAGCTGCGAGATTGTTGCTGGAGGATAGGGTGAAAGCCCTTGAGGTCCACAACGATTCTCACTCTTCCATCGAAGTAGAGGACCAGGTAACCCATAGTGAATTCAATTCGCTACGGGAGCAGAATGCAGCCCTCCAAGCAAAGGTTGAGGAGCTATCCAAAACCATTGCGGAGCTTGCAGCTGCTAAGCCGGCCTCCACCCCAGCTGCGCTCGACAGCGAAGTGTACGCACTTCGCGAGCAGAACCAGGCGCTCAGCGCCGAGGTAGCAGCCCTGAAAGAGACGACCGTCACACCACCTTCGTGTGAGTCTCAATCAGGGGTCCAATCTCCTCTTTCTTCAGAGCTTGCGAAGGCACAGCAGGAAATCCTTATCCTGCGTGAAGAACTGAAGGGCCTCAAAGAGGAGAAGGCCAAGTGGGAGTCGAACCCGAAGCCTGGAAAGTCTGGCAAGACTGGAAAGAACAAGGGCAAGAACAATGGTAAGAACCAACAAAATCAGAAGCCAAAGCAGGTGAAGGGTGGCGTCCAGAACGCAGATCCCAAACCTACAGTTCCAATCACGCCTTCAGGTAGCAAGGAGGTTGGCACCATCCCCGACGGGGAGTCCAAAGGTGACAACTCGGGCGACGAAAGCAGTGATGGAACCGCTAATGATGGTTTCACGGTGGTGAACCGAAGGAAACCTAGGTCTAAGCACAAGCCCCGTACGAGGAACGAGGCTATAGTGATAAAGGCCGATGAGAAAAGTTACGCGAGCCTATTGCGAAACTTGCGCTCCAACGAGGAATTCAAGGAGCTTGGGGAGGCTACTAAGTCGGTGCGGCGAACTCGCCAGAATGAGCTTCTCCTTATCCTCAAAAAGGGTACGAAGCCCAGTTCCGAGTACGCCCGACTGGTTACCGAGAGTGTTGGAAGTGACGAAATCAAGGTTCGGTCACTCTGCTCAGAAACCACTCTCCAGTGTAAGAACCTGGATGAGACGGTGACGGCAGAAGACCTCCTTGACGCCATAACAACACAGTGTCTTACGGGCACCCTTTCGGTACCCGTCCAATTAAGAAAGTACAACCAAGGCACGCAGACGGCCACCTTTAAGCTACCAGCGAAAATCGCGGCCATGGTGCTTAAGGTGGGTAAGATCAAAGTCAACTGGTCAGTATGCCCAGTGTCTGCGATCGAACGCCCAACCGTCTGCTTCAAGTGCCTGGAGTACGGTCACAAGTCATGGTCCTGCAAGGGACCCGACCGTAGTAAGTTATGCAGACGATGCGGAGCCGAAGGCCATCAGTCGAAAGGCTGCACGGCTAAGGCAAAGTGTCTGATCTGCACCGGGGACGATAGCAACCATGTTACGGGAAGCTATAACTGTCCCAGCTTCAGAAGTGCGAACGAAAAGCTGCGACCGTGCAAGTGATACAGTTGAACCTCAATCACTGTGACACGGCGCAACAGCTGCTCTTCCAGACGGTGGTCGAGAAGAAATGTGACATTGCGCTTCTCTCGGAACCATATCAAGTCCCGGAGGGGAATAGGAATTGGTTGAGCGACCCGCCAAAGGCTGCGGCAATCTGGGTTACGGGTCAGTTCCCAATACAAGAGCTAGTAGCAGCAGAGGAGGGCTTCGTGATCGCTAAGGTTAACGGAGTCTTCTACTGCAGCTGCTACGCTCCCCCGAGGTGGTCTATAGACAGGTTCGACAGAATGCTGGATAGACTGACGGACGCACTCACAGGCAAAACCCCCGTAGTGGTGGCCGGCGATTTTAACGCATGGTCCACACAATGGGGTAGCCGCGAGTCGAACCGTAGAGGCCAGGACCTACTTGAGGCACTTGCCAGGCTAAATGTTGATCTAGCCAACGAAGGATTCACGAGTACGTTCCGTAGGAACGGAGTCTCGTCGATCGTTGACGTTACTTTCTGTAGTCCCAGCCTTATGGCAAGCATGGACTGGAAAGTGGACGAGGGCTACACTCACAGCGATCACCAAGCGGTAACGTTTAGGATCTGCCGTGTGGCCCGCGGTCCCGCGCAACCGGCCTCCCGACAAGAGTGCCGGTGGAAGACATCGACCCTTAACAAGGAAGTCTTTGTCGAAGCGCTAAGAAGAGAAAGCGCCACTCGGGACATTCTAGAACTCGACTGCGACGGGTTAATGACCATCCTGACTGGCACCAGTGACGCAGCGATGCTGAGGCAAACTAAGCCAAGAAACGCGCGATCCCCAGTTTACTGGTGGAACGAGGACATAGCAGCCATTAGAGCAGCTAGCCTGAGCGCCCGGAGGAAACTCCAACGAGCTCGCTCCGACGAGCTGAGGGAAGCCAGGCGGGTGATCTACAAAATCGCCAAAGCTACCCTTAGCAAGGCAATTAAAGAGAGCAAGAGGAACTGCTTCGGCAACCTCTGCCAAGAAGCCAACAATGCACCATGGGGTAACGCCTATCGGATTGTTATGGCTAAGCTGAAGAGTGGCGCGGTTGCCATTGATCGTTCACCAGAAATGATGTCAAGAATCATCGACGGGTTGTTCCCTCATCACGAGGTTGAGCCCTGGCCAACGACTCCCTACTACCATGAGGGGTTGACGGTAGATGAACAAAACATCACGAATGAGGAACTTATCAAAGCCGCATCAGCCCTCAAAGCGAATAAGGCACCGGGGCCCGATGGGATCCCCAACCAGGTCCTTAAATTGGCGATCGAGGAAAACCCGGACATGTTCAGGTCGGCTCTCCAAAAGTGCATGGACACAGGAGTCTTTCCGGACCGGTGGAAGCGACAAAGGCTCGTCCTGTTGCCAAAACCGGGGAAGCCACCTGGCGACCCATCCGCGTATAGACCCATTTGTCTCATAGACACCGCTGGCAAACTGCTTGAGAGAGTTATCCTCAACAGACTAACGATTTACTTAGAGAGGGGTCTTTCAGACCGCCAATTTGGCTTCAGAAAAGGAAGGTCCACGGTCGACGCGATCAAAGCAGTCCTCGAGAAAGCTAAGATTGCAGTCGAGCCCAAGCGTCGAGGGATGCGCTTCTGCGCTGTCATCACCCTAGATGTCAAGAATGCTTTCAATAGCGCCAGTTGGGACGCCATTGCGAGATCCCTCCATAGATTTCGCGTCCCCAACTACCTGTGCAAGTTGCTTAAAAGCTACTTCGAAAACCGAGTCCTTCTCTACGAGACGGACGAGGGTCTTCGCGAACTGATCATCACGGCGGGGGTCCCACAAGGCTCCTTGATCGGTCCTGGGTTGTGGAATGGTATGTACGACGGGGTGCTGACTCTAGAGTTACCGACGGGCGTTAGTATAGTTGGCTTTGCCGACGACATCGTCCTAATGGTGCTCGGTGAGTCACAGCTCCAAGTCGAGGTACAAGCAACCGAAGCAATACGGACAATCGAAGAATGGATGGGATTGCACCATCTAGGGCTTGCGCATCAAAAGACAGAAGTAGTCGCCGTGAACAACTTCAAGTCTGCACAGTGCATTAACGTCAGAGCAGGGAACTGCTCGATCGCCTCCAAGAGGTCATTGCTCTACCTGGGTATCCGGGTAGATGACAAATTGAGTTTCAACAGTCATGTTGATTACGTATGTAAGAAAGCTATGAAAGCGATAGCATCCCTATCTCGTATGATGGGGAATAACTCTGCTGTCAAAAGTAGTAAAAGGCGCCTACTGGCAACAGTGGTCGGTTCTATCCTCCGCTACGGAGCACCGGCATGGGGCGCCGCCTTAGAAGTTAAAACTAACCTACAGAAGGTTACGAGCGTCTACAGGCTAATTTGTCTTAGGGTATGTAGTGCGTATCGCACCACATCAGCAGAGGCGGCCTGCGTATTAGCCAGCATGATCCCAATTGGACTACTCGTCCAAGAAGACATGCGATGCCATGAGCTAAGAGGGGTCAGGAGGCATCGTGCTTCGGCCAGGACAGCCACTATGGCTGTTTGGCAACGAAGCTGGGATGACTCGACCAAAGGGCGATGGACACATCGCATGATACCCAACCTAGAGAGGTGGGTAAACAGGACGCATGGTGAAATAAATTTCTACCTAACCCAAGTCCTATCGGGGCATGGGTGCTTCAGACAGTACCTACACAGATTCGGACACGCAATCTCACCCAATTGCCCGAACTGTCCAGGCACCGTCGAAACGGTGGAACACGTGGTATTTGAATGCCCCCGGTTCCAAAGTAGCAGAGAGATCTTGTTGCTGGGATGTGGTCCTGACACATCCCCAGACAACCTGACAGACAGAATGTGCCAGAGCGAGGAAGCATGGGGTGCAGCTTCCACAGCTATAACGCAGATGATGCTCAAATTGCAAGAGAAGTGGCGCACGGACCAGCGTGCGTCCCGGAACGAAGGGCCCCTGGCCCAGTAGTTCTGTTGATATATTAAAGTTGATATATTAAAATTTGATGAAAAGGCACGCGATGATAGAGCGTGCCTCCCGGAACAACGTTCCGAAACGAGAGCGCAATTAGCGCTGCTCCTCCCCGACGTAATATCGAAAGACAGTTCCGGGGAGGCTGAAAGCTTACCGTGATATTAGGGCGGGTACGTCCTATGCAAAAGAAAAAAAAAAAAAAAAAAAAAGACCACGACGACCATCCAGGCAGTTGCAGTACGAATCCACCTCTCTACCAAAATAACAGTTGTTTCAGTCTACCTGCCTCCGACTGACAGTGAGGCTACAAATAACCTGACCAGCTTGCTGAACGAACTTCCAAAACCTGTACTGCTTCTTGGTGACCTGAATGCACATCACACTGAATGGGGTAGTCGACTATCAACCGAAAAAACTCTAGCGCAAAAACGAGGACACGAAATCCTGTCGCTATTCGTGGAGCAAAACATGCTCGTTCTGAATACTGGTTCTCACACTCGCTGTGACCCGTCCACTGGCAGGACGCAAGCCCTCGACGTTTCAGCATGCTCGACATCGATAGCAGACCAGTTCACCTGGAATGTTGTTCTTGACTGTGCTGGTAGCGACCACTTCCCGATACGAATTGACACTACTGATACAGCTGACGAACCAAGGCACCGAAGAAGATGGCTCTACGACAGAGCAAACTGGCGTATGTTTGAGGACCTCACCATTTCAACCATCCGACCTGGCCAGAATCTGTCAGTGGAAGAGTTCTCCGCCAGGATTGTTGAGGCTGCTGATCAAAGTGTACCAAAAACAAGCGGGAAATCAGGACAAAAATCAGTGGTATGGTGGAGTCAGGAAGTTGAACAAGCCGTCAAACTGCGACGAAAGCGACTTCGAGCCCTTAGACGAATAAACGACGAAGACCCCAGGAAGATCGAAGCACTTGAACTCTTTCACGAAGCGCGATCTCTCTGTCGCAAAGTAATCAAAGAAGCCAAACAAAAAAGCTGGGAGGATTTCGTACAAAGCATTAACCCAACGAGTTCGTCAAGTGAAATGTGGAACCGCATCAACAGGCTTCGTGGTAAGAGGTGCAGTAACGTCATCACCCTCAAGCTCCCAGATGGAATCACCAATGAAGGATCAATCGTGGCAAACGCACTTGCTGACGAATACGAGCGAAGATCATCCGATGCAAACTACACGGAAAAATTTCGTAAGAAAAACCTTGGGAACAAACGAGATTGGAGCCTTTCTAGACGACCTGATTTGTTCAAGCGTTACAATGCGGATATTACGATGGACGAGCTCACGTGGGCACTGTCAAAGCGCGGTGGCGCATCCACGGGCAACGATAACATCAGTTATCAACTTCTCCAACACTTACCACTCCCATGCAAAGCAGCTTTACTAGAATTATATAATAACGTATGGTCATCTGGAGAGTTCCCAGATCAATGGAAGGAGGGTGTAGTAATTCCCATCCCAAAACCGGAAGCGGACCGAAGCCAACCAGAGGGATATCGACCAATAACCTTGCTGAGCTGCTTAGGAAAACTATTCGAAAGAATCATTAATCGACGACTGATTACGGAACTAGAGGAAACAGGGAGGCTCGACAATCGTCAGCATGCATTCCGCGCCGGAAGAGGAGTCGACACTCACTTCGCGCAGCTAGAAACATTACTACAAGCAGGAGCAGATCAACACGTTGAACTAGTTTCACTTGACATATCCAAGGCGTACGACACAACTTGGCGCAACGCAATCATGCAGAATTTGACCGACTGGAAAATTACTGGACGTCTTCGAACTATACTTGCAAGCTTTCTTAAAAACAGAACTTTTCGGGTTGCGGCAAATGGGGTACTCTCGAGCGCTAGGATAGCAGAAAACGGTGTTCCCCAAGGCTCAATTCTGTCAGTTACGCTCTTCTTAATTGCCATGCAGCCAATCTTTGCGAGGATCTCATCTGACGTCCATATACTTTTATATGCTGATGATGTCCTTCTGATCTCCAAGGGCCCGAACTCGATTTTGGTACGTCGCAGAATGAGGGAAGCAGTCAATGCTTTTATCGATTGGACAGACAGTGTTGGTTTTGTAGTTGCACCTGCAAAATCCAAATTAATGCATATCTGCAAACTTCGTCATCGAAAACGCGGACGTGCAATAAGAGTTCATAATGTTCCCATTCCACGGGTGAGAAAAATGAAGATCCTTGGAGTGCTGCTAGACGCAAAACTTAACTTCCTTCAGCACTTTGCAAGTATTAGGAAGAGTTGCAGCAATCGTGTGAACATCTTACGCATTCTTGGGGGCCGACTGAAACGCAGCAACCGAACAACTCTTTTGAAAGCCGGATCAGCTCTCATTACATCAAAATTGTTTTACGGAATAGGAATCACCAGCATCAACAGTGAAGCAATGGAAAGACTACTAGCCCCCACGTACAACGAAGTCATCCGCCAAGCCTCGGGCGCATTTAGGACGAGCCCAATTCTCTCCATCGTTGCTGAGGCAGGATGTTTGCCGTTCAGGTTCTTGATGACTCAACGATTATCCCAGCTCGCAATCCGGCTATGTGGGAAAATCCCCTCCCTGGCAGAAGCACCACAAATAAAGCGTGCTATTACGTTGTTTCAAGAACTATCAGGATTCCCATTTCCAGAGATTGAGAACGTACTGCGACTAAGCGGAAGAAAGTGGTACGATAACAAAATCCAAATTGACGATACGTTCGAGGTTCAACTACGGTCTGGCGCTCCAAGCAGTGTAGTTGTACCTAACTTTCTGTCCCACATGTCTAGTCACTATAACGAACACCACGCAATCTACTCAGACGGTTCCAAAAACGGTGACGAAACTGGAGTGGGCGTCGTCACCGAGAACAGCCAATACCTTTACACTCTTCCTGGAACTTGTAGCGTGTTCTCTGCAGAGGCGTACGGGCTATGGAAAGCAGCGTTTATCGCCTGCTGCAACGCGAACACAATCATCCTCACGGACTCCGCCAGTTGCATCAATGCAATCAGAAGTGGACACTCATCACACCCATGGATCCAAGCAGCTGAGAAAGTAGCAGCCGGGTGTAACATCACGTTCTGCTGGATTCCAGGGCATGCAGGCATACCCGGAAACGAAGGAGCAGACAATATTGCCAACCAAGCCAGATCAAAGCCACCACCTCACTCGTTCAAAATTCCTGCTCAAGATGCTGTACGGACTGTGAAAAACGAGATTTGGAAAGCATGGCAAAATCAGTGGAACCAAACACAACAACAACTTAGACAGATAAAACGAACCGTTTGTAGAAACGTGGACAGAAGCTGTGCATCGGACCAGCGTCTTCTGACGAGACTACGGATAGGTCACACCCGCTTGACTCACTCGTATCTCCTCGAGAAAATTGCGCCACCAGTTTGTCGCTATTGTGGCGTCTCCTTTACAGTCCAACATATTCTGCAAGACTGCAGAGGTTTCGAGGAAAGCCGAAAAAACAACAGCATCAGTGGAACACTTTCAACCATTCTTGCAAACGAGAAAAGAAAGGAGATATCGATGATAAATTTCCTGAAAGAAACCAGTTTATACAACAAAATTTGAACCATTTTTCCAAGACATGAATGCCACAAAAGTGGTAAAATGTCTATAATAAAAAAAAAAAAAAAAAAAAAAAAAAAACAAAGTCCGGAAAAGCAAAATATAGAGAATTTTCTCAGCTTTTCAAAAATATTTTTTTTCAAAAGTGTGCAAACATGTGCACTATTTTAAAAAAATGAAAAACTGCGACTATTTTCAAAAAAAATCATTCGAAAAGATTAGAAAAATTTACAAATGTTTAAAGCCTGATTGGATGAGATTTAAAAAAACTTCAATTTACTCGTTTCTTTTTCTTTGATTCGTCGTATTTCAGCAACCAGAGGTCCAATCTATTGTCTCTTAGGAATTTTTATTGAAAATTTTGTCTACTTTTTGAAAAAAATATTTTTAGCGATGAAAATTCATAGTCACTATTTTTAAACATCGAAAAAATGAAATTTTTAAGTTAAAATAAAACTTAAGGGTGAACAGCAACGAAGGAAGTTGTTGTCTTCTTACTCCAAAATTGTCAAACTTACGGACTCAATCCTGCAACAACGTGATTGTAAAAATAGTCAAACTTTGTTGTAAATTACTTTGTGGACAGTACTGTAGGGGATGAATAAAAAATATGTCGATAGTACCCGTAGTTTTGAAGATACTAAAATGTCTGTAACAAAAATCTGGGTGCAAATCTTCTGGATGATGTGCACCTTAAAGGTGTTAAATTAGGCCTTTTTAAAGATCTATGAAACTCGTAATTCGTTTTTTTTCAAATAGTTTATGTGTTTGGTATCCTCCGGATTTAGGCAAATATCTCCACACACATTTTTTCAATACATCAAATATAAGTGATGTCAAGTCATTTCCAAACAGTTTTTTTTAATATAACAGATAACATTCCCACACTGTCTGCTTTAAATTTTTTTTAGTGTACTCCACCTAAACGAATTGTTAGCGAAATAAGACCATCGAAAATCGTCAAAATCATAATCAAGCCTTAAATTTAATTTAATCGAATCCTTGTTTCAGAACAAAAAACTGTTGAAACCATGATGAATAACAGTTTTTTGTAAACATCAAAGCTCTTTCTAGCATGGAAACCGAATTTCATACAGGGCGTAAGGAGCAAAGGGGGAGGGGAAGTGTTCGTCTCTTCCTAATGGACTGGAAGTGATTTTTACTTTTTCTCTCGCTCCATTATTCGGCACCTAGCGCAGGTGTTTTGTTACACTTTTCCGGGTTGGGCAAAATTAGCCGGAAAGTGAACGCCTGGGTGGGGCGGCAATTTTGCCAGATGTCGGAGGCCCAAAATTTTCACGGGCTTTTCGGCAGGTGAAATGAGTAATATTTTACGGTTGTTGCTGGTGAGACATTATTTGAAATTTAATTACAATTCGCGTGAAATTTCGTTTCGGCTGCCACGCACGAATTGAACTCTGAAATCGTAAAATCGTACCTGTTATTATATTGACAGAAGCCTTAAATGTTGGGGAAGAAAATGGGAAAGTTAATCCACCTGGTTTATTTCTCCCGAAATGGGAAATAAATTATGGCTTCTGACCAAAGCAGGTGCTCGAGGCTGAGCCATCTGTTGTTCGTGGGCGGATGCGGATGAAATTTCCAATTATGAATCGCAGACAAAAAGAAGATTTACTTCGCGGATCTCTGCTGGCTTGTGATTAATGGGAGCAAATTATATGCCTACGTAAACGGAAACAATTTTTGTTCGGAGATAATTGATCCGCCCTAATCTGTTATTGAAAGTCGGCACCGTGGAAAACGTATTTTAGACGTAATCACTAAATCTTTGTATTTTGGGTTGGATTATCAAATAAATTTTAAACATCCGACATAAAATTGAAGTTTTTCTACCATATTTCATTTGGAAATTACACACTATTAATGTAATTTAGCCTAGTAAGGGTTTAATTGAGAAGAGAAAGTTCTGAAAACTATTTCTGTTCAACAAACTTTTAACTTTTATGCACTTGAGGACCCACATGAGTGCTGGCTAAGTTACACACCACACTTTATTTTTATCATCCCATCCTTTCAAAAGTCTCTCTCTCTGGATGCACTGCAACTATTAACAGCACAATACCCACCATTAACTTGATGTCCCGAGTTATCTTCTCTTGCCAGTATATGCCAGTTTAATGGGCCTCTAAGCCAGAAGTGTTTGCATGAGTGCAGAACATCATCATCGATAGTAACCATCAGCAAATGAGAATAGGACCTCAAAGTTTACCCCCTACACCTATATAAAACTTACTTCGTACAACACTTTTCCAGGTTCCACGAAAGGCACTGCCAGAGAAGTACACGACTAACCTCTTATCATAATGCAAATATTGTAGAACTTGTGTGCACGATGATCCATGAAAGTGCTTAACACACTTCATTTCACTTCTGGTTGTGCTAGGAAAATTCCAAGTTTCCATCCCCCAACCAACACTCCTCCTCCACATCAGAAGACGACTTTTGAACGAGTTCAATGTGTGTAAAATAACTTCCTTGAGCCAGAATCCTTAGCATAGTTACACGTAAGAACGAGCACCATAATGGAGGGGAAAGAACGTGTAGTGTCTACCTACCCGTGCTGCTGTGTTGTCAGGACTTGGAAGGATTCGAAGCAGAAGCTCCCAGTTTTATCACTCTGGAGATGATTTTTTTACATTATGTTGTTTAAGTAAAGTTGATAAAAATTTTGCATGTCCATTAGGACACGCACGCAACAAGCAACGAGCAACAAGCATCTAAAAATCGCAACTCAAAGACTACAAAACTAGTTTTTGAATATTTTTGTAATGCTTCTTCCATCGAAATAAATCTCCGTAGAATTCAAAATTGTTTCATGTAACTCCGAACAGCACAGCGCTCAAATATTGCAAATGGCTCCGCTCCCAAAACGCGGATTTCCCACTGACCCAATTTTCCTAAATGCACACCCAAAACCCCATCAGCCGGTGTGTGGTCTACGGTCGGAAAGTGGCCCGCATATCGGCTTAGACCGCGTGGTGGCTCGGGGATCCTAATCCCCCGCTTACCGGAACACGGCCGGAAAATGCACGTTACATCATGTTCCTGTCATTGATTGCCGGCTGGTTTGCCAATTCCAGACCATTTCTTCCTGTGTGGGTTTTTTTGCCAGCGATGAGGATATGGGACGAGGCACTGGTCGTGTTTACGCTGGCCTTCTCTATTCCAAAGCCCATATCGACCTTCGTATCGTCCTTTACAAGGTTTCTGGTGGAATGGGACATTAGCCGAAGCTGACCGTTTCGATAGCAGGACGATACAATTCAGGGCGATTCAATACGGGAATAGAGAGTGGAGATTAGGAGATTATTGCGTTAAGATGGTCTCCAACTTTCTGTGGTGAATATTTTGTAACATAATTCAATTTGAAGAAATTTTCAACTCACAATTTTAAGATTACTCATAATATACCAACCTTCAAAAACCCAAATCTCATATTTACCTGAATATGCAGTACTACTCATGTGACATTTCCTGTATGATTTACACAGTTTGACAGGTTGTTGCTTTTTGTTGACTATCACTCTATTTATTTATAAAATACAAAAACAGCAAAATGACCTAAAGAACTAGCTGGTTTTCCAACCTGCATTTTAATGAAATTATAATCCTAAAATATCATTGATAGACAATTTTTGGAAAAAAATTACTCTATCAAACACTATTCAAACTAGATTATTTTATCTCTATAAAATTGCTGCCTATTATATTTGAACATAAGCATAAGAAAAAATGCGCACAGTTATTTCAATACTTAATATACCTTAATATATCAGGGGTGACATTGATAATTATATCTAGCTCACTAATCCGCGCTCTAACCCGCACGGCCAACTCGCCGCTGTAAATCTAGCTCAATTAACGGGCAAAAAAAACCATACCCCTGTATCGCAAAAAATGCATGAGGACAGATTTCATGCAGAATCTGATATTATTTCATGCTACCATGCATCACAAACATGTACAATCATGTTGGGTGTACAAAAACCTTTTTGGACGCATGTACACAAGGGTACGGAGGTTACAAGTTTACAAATAGTATCCACGTGGTTTAAGTATGGTCCCGTTAGGCCATTAAATTTTTACCTAGAAATCAACAAACAAATCAAATCAAATCGTTCGCTCTACAGCATTGCCTTGGCGTTCTCGATTGCGAGATTCCTACTCGAAACAGGTGTCCGAAGGCTTGATTGTTTCCACACACCCCGGGGTTCGAACTGACGACCTTTGGATTGTGAGTCCAACTGCCTACCAGTGACTCTACCGAGATATGACCCAGAGAGACGACCTGGACTCAGCTAACGATTTAACTTCTAGGATAGACCTGGGACATCGTCTATTTCCCCGTCCGACGGAAGGCGTTATCAGACAAATCTCGTCTCGAAAATTGCCACCGGTACCGTCTGGGATCGAACCCAGTCCAACTGGGTTGAGAGGCAACCACGCTTACAACTACACCACCGAACCCGGCTGTTCAACCGAAACTTCAAAGATTCCTGTAAATTATCTTCAAGGTTTAGCTATTGCAAATGTTCGTAATTGAATCATACTTTTGGGTTTCCCCTTTAGCTTTCCCTCCCTAATCCACTTTTACTCGTAATCGGTCATCATTGATGAAATCAAAGCTCAAATCTTCCAACAAACAAAACGCCCTCAAGCAACTCAATTCTCGATTTTTCCCCACTTTATTGCTCCTTCCACGTGTTCAATTCAATTACGTTCTCCGTCAGCAGATCCAGCAGTACGTCCAGCTTCACCTGGTACAGATTGTTCTCCTGCTCCAGTGCTTTGATGCGTCGCTTCATCCGCAGCAGATCGTCGATTGTGGTCGAAGTTAGCGCGGCACCACCGCCGGGTCCCCCTCCCGCCCCGGATGTTCCGCCACCGGCACCGCGAAGAGCACTCATCCAGACTCCGTCCACAAAGCAGAGCTGCTTGTCGACCAGATTGAGCCGTATCGTGCGGAAGTCGTCCAGGTCCTCCTGGTGCGGTGGGCAGCCTATATTCAGGCGCTGTGTCCGCGGTGGCGCCACCTTTGGCGCAAACTTTTTCGTGAAAATTGGCATCTCACACCGGCGGTTGAAGGTTCACACGAGTAACTTTTGTGCCGACACGTGGCTCTCGACGGGATTCAATTTGTAGCTTCAATCAGGATTAGTAGAACAAATTGACGGCCACTTGAAGGTGTTTTGTACCTTTGACAGCTATCTACTGTTTATTACGCGCTCTAGTAAACAACAAACAATGTTCTGTCAATCTGGGGCGCAAGTCTATTCCCGGCCTTCACTTCACCCCCCAAACCCTCGAAACTCGTGTCGTTGCTAAGCACTGTACTATGACCACACGCACGTGCTGGTAAGCGACGCGGGGGCCGTTACCATGGCGCTCGGCGTCCTGTAAACAAAACATAACCTCCATTGTCCTGTCAGTTCCACCGGACCAAACTTCAGATAGTTTGGTGATGTCAACGGGGCAACTTAGTGGTCATGTCTCTACCGCCGCAGTGAATCCACCACCGGAACTGGAACCACAACACCAGCAAGCAGGAGGTCCGGTCAGGAGTATCGATGAGTTGTACCGTAGTATCCAGCAGGAGATTCAGTTCTACAAGCGGGAGCATGAGGCGATTAGGGCCGACTTAAGCCAATTAATCCAGAGCAACCGGGTGGAGTGCACGTTGGGTGAGCTGCTGGCCGGAAGGGATGGTGATGGTGAAGGTGTAGAGGACGATGAGGGAGGTGGTAAAGATCAAGAGTACTTTAAGCGGATATCGAACGAAGTAATTAACAATTTGAGGAATCAACTGGAGATTGTGTGGGAGGTAAGTAAATAAATAACTTCAGATTGAAGTTCTATTATTTCCATCGGTACAATTTCACTCAATTTAAAACATTTGCAAAGATTAGCCGTGGTGGCAATTCGGTAAAGGTGTGGATATGTCCATGATCTTGGGTTCGGTTCTCGACCTCGACTTTTTTTTTGAAGGGTGAACTTTTATAGTAAGAATGGAGTAAATGTGGAAATAAATTCCAGATTTTTGGATGAAATTGTTGTAGAATGTTGGTAAACGCTTATCTAACATTGCTTGAGATAGATATTAAATGTTTAAAAATTATAATTTCAATGAAAAGTAAACAATTAGTCAAAAGTATCATAAATTCAACAAACTGTTGAAAGGATAGTTTTCAGAGCGTGACAGCGTGAACATGGGCAGTATAGGCATAATATGCCTAATTTTGTAAAAACGGTTCTTAATCCACCATAAGGTGGTTGGTGCCTTCCTCACATTTACAAAGTTATTCAACTTCTAAGTTGTCCTAATTCAGATTTGCATTTTTTATGATCTTACGGCTTATTGAGCCGACTCGGTCCAAATCAGGTTTCAAAACTGAAAAGTACCTGATAAAAAAAGTTTATGAATAAAAAAAATATACCTGATACAGACTTTTCCAGAAAACATACAGACTCTCATTTGAAGCAATGTGGCAAACGGGCGTTTCGCATCTGGCGCGACTCTCGCACGTAAACAAAAAGAGCCGGCCTTTTGAGGTTATGCAAAAAAACACCCTTTTTAGAATTTACAAATAACTTTTTTAATAGCATAACTTTTAAAATACTTCATACTTTATAATTTTGAATAGGGTCTTATTGGACCCTAAAGCGGTCATAAAAAGGCAAACCCGGCCAAAATTGATTCAGCCAGTTTTGAGATATTTGTGTGGAAAGAAAATCATGTCTACACACATCCACACAGATATTTGCTCAAAAAATGATTCTTAGTCGATATGTACACGTGAAGGTACAGTATGTAAAAAAAGTATTTACACCACTATGCACATTTTGTGATGAAACATGTAAACCAGGCCTGCCCAACCTTTTCGGCTCAATTTTCACATTTTTGATCGTCAAAATTACAATTGTTGATTTTTTCATGGTTTCTTTGATGGAATCGGTTCTCAGATGTCCAGTGAACATAACTTTGATAAAAGTTTGGAAAAATATTTTTGCAGGTCGTTTTTATGTAAGTTTTAAGTGAAAAATTGGTCCGGCCCGCGGGCCGGATTGCTTTTTGACGTAAAATGTAGATAAAAACGACTTGTATAAATATTTTTTCAAACTTTCGGTAAGGTTATGTTCACTGGTCATCTGAGAACCGATTCCATCAAAGAAACCATGAAAAAATGAACAATTGTAATTTTGACGATCAAAAATGTGAAAATTGAGCCGAAAAGGTTGGGCAGGCCTGATGTTAACAGTTTAAAGTTTGACAGACACCTAGTACTACGTTTTGTTCAGAAACTCATGCCGAACATTTTGCTATAAAAAGATGATTTCCATAAAAAGTTATATAACAAATACTATTACAGAAATCAAAAAAGGTGCAAAAAAAGTTTTTACACCTTTCGAAAAATTAACATAAATAATGTTATTTTTTGACAAATCACCATAAATCCAGTCTCCCAACTCCAAATAGGCATCCTTGACTGATTAAAAAAAATATTTGGATTGAATATAAAGTTTACTAAATACTCAGTATAAAAGTTTAAATAACTCTGGAAATTCTATATAAAACTTTTTTGCCTAAAAACGTGAGTTTTATAGAAAACCTAGATGAATGGGTATCAAAAGATCGGAAATTTTAGCCATTTCCGATGCCACATAGGTTGACTTGTGAATTGTGCACCGGTTCGGATGCCGGCGGATTTTCCAACGACGTAATTCCGGGTTGGTACAAAATTCCAACGAAAAATCTATTCTAGCGATACAAAGCCCCCAAACGGTGTTATACCCACTCCGAAATGTTCTTCAGCAATTCTATGGTAATATATTGACATTTAGTTAAATTGAAAGTTTGCAAAATTCAGTTTTGATAAGATTTATATAGGATTTACAGAGTTATATAAACTTTTATACTAAGAAGTTAGTAAACTTTATATTCAATCCAAATATTTTTTTTAATCAGTCAAGGATGCCTATTTGGAGTTGGGAGACTGGATTTATGTCGATTTGTCAAAAAATAACTTTATTTATGTTTCGAAAGTTGTACTAACTTTTTTTGCATTTTTTTTTATTTTCGTAATAGTATTTGTTATATAACTTTTTATAGAAATCATCTCTTCATGAGCTTTTTGTAGCAAAATGTTTGGCATGCGTTTCTGAACAAAACGTAGTACTAGGTTTCTGTCAAATTTTGAATTGTTTACATGTTTCATCACAAAATGTGCATAGTGCCCAAGGGGTGTAAATACTTGTTTTACATACTGTATATCTAAGTGGTGTATTTAGGAAGTTCAATTTTTGAGTGACTTTATAGCCTTTCCTCAGTGAGGAAGGCAAAAAGAAAGACTTTCTATATAACTTATGGATTTAATAAAAATATTAGCATAGCATTGGTGTCTACCCGTAGCTGCTACTTTGTTATTGACCAGGACCCCCAAACATTGCTCCGTGGACCACAGATGAAAAGTAGGAACCAATCATCACCCCTTCGCAATTTTCAAAGGTCCCTATCATGCTGATCAATACCGACGCCGGCCACGACCAGAGGTAAGACACGGGGAAGTGGATGGGAATGTTAGTCCGATACTTGAGTGATGGGACCGCCAAATCGACTGCGTCTCCGACAAAGTATCACATGAGTTTTGAGGGGTTAGTAAGATGGGTATGAGGTCAGGATTCACTGTGGTAGGTGATGCGACCATAAGCAATTTGTTTATCGGTTGAAATTTTAAAAATCTTAGGCAGCCGGCTGCGGAAAGATAGCTATATAGGGATTTAAATATAGTATTAATTCGACCGCGATTCTCCAGACATTCTCCGTCGGCGTGCCTTCCGATCAACGGTGATGTAGGAAGGGCTTCATTTATTGAAATGATTTTCTATCATAAGCCTTAAAAAATATTCGACGGCGTGCCTTCCAATCATCAATGATATAGAAAGGGCTTAATCCAGCAATACGACTTGCTAGTCTCAAAAAAATAGGTACGTTTTTATAGAAAACTATAAATAGAGAACAACACAAAAAAACTCATCGGCCAACGAACGCGAGTGGGAAAAAAAATGAAAAAAAGAAGGTAAAAAAAACAGAACTGCGCGTCCCGAAAAGCACCACACTACTGATGCCATTATTTAATTATAATAGCCAATCACCCCATGCACTCGAACAGCGACACAAAAGAGACGGAAAATAACACGAAAAAACAGGACTGCGCGTCCACACAGGCACCACACTACTGATCTAACTTATGGATTTAATTAAAATATTTAACCAAAACTAATATTTTCTAAAGGAACTTGTTCTAGAAACTGTTATCTATAATGTGTCTGGTTCGGAAATGTTTTGAAATGTAATGGTGGAGTATGACAGAGAATTGGAAAAAATATTTTGGGAACCTATTGGATAGTAAACAACTTTTTAAGAAAAATCTATGTTTTGCATTGTTTATTGCTCAATTTTGTATCCGGGTAATATGTTGCTGTATTTTCATGACAAATTGTACAGAAAAAGATTTATATTCGGTCGTCTTGGTCCTTGCCACTTTAATTTTGGAGTAATTTCATAGAAAATTTGAAATCTGGAAAATTTTGGTTCGGGGAATTTTTATTGGAGGTCAAAAATTGGTCAAATTTATTTGAATTACATATATGTAATTCAGAGCCCCTCAAAGCATATTCATAAGAAGTATGATGGAAATCAACATGAATCCATCAATTTTCAGCAACTTTTATGAAGAAATATCTTTAAAATATTCATCAAAAAATTCCTCAAAAAAAGTTGCTCTAGACCCATTGACGAAATATTTCGGTGTACCCCGCAAACTGTCGGGAAAGAGCCCTTCTTTCATGGTGCCAAATATCAGACTTGCCAAATATGTTATCTTAAGTTTATTTTACAAAACACACTATGACATGTTGGTTAAATTCAGTCTACGACATCCATTACGATGGCGATAACTTGAGCATGGTGAAAATTGGATCTTCATTCCTTATGCAGAACCGTAACTTGGGTCCACGGCGCCCTTGGCGAAGCATCAATTTGCATTTTGATAAATTGATATTAATTTTCAATGATTGCTTCAATATGAGTTATGATTTTATAATTGCCATTGGAGACTTTAATATGGTTGATTTCAGAAACACAGTTATTTTATGTTTTTTTCCCCTATAATATGGGATAGGTTGAATTGAAAATTTATTATAGGAGTTTTGTTGGCTGAATATTTTCTCAGATTTCATACAATCGATAATGATAGCAGGTTTATGTTTTTTTTTAATTTATTTTCAGATAAATGCACAGAATTAAATGCTCAATTTTGTTAAATTTTGCTATAACTTGTTAGCTGATTTTATATTTCTAAGCTTGCATAATTTGATCTGATCTAGTATTAATTTGATTGTATAAGCAAAGAACTTTCCCGGATTCGTTCCTTCTTCAAAATGGAAAAATAATAATTAAATGCCTCTCTTGTTCTATCAAGATAGGAATCCCAGCAAGCTTAGTTCAAAAGAGCACACCGGCATCGAAGTATAATTTTTCAACATGCAGCGGCAGAACAAAATTTCGTCAAAATCAATTTAGGCCTCTGCAAATATTTTTTTGATATTTAATGTCCCCCGACTCTGACCAAAAAAATAATTAAAAGTTGAAAATTTAAATTACATGCCACGGTTTCAACATTTGAATGAAAAAAAACGGTTTTGAAACGCATTATACACCTGTCCAGTTGTTTTGCAATCATAAGTTTCCAAAATTTCTAATTATTGACGATTTTTTTTCAATTGGAAATTTTATATTCTACAAAAAAAAAAAAAAATGCGCAAAACTATAGAAATGTTTTCAAACCTTGATAAAATATTTATTTTTGTTTTTAACTGAAAAAATATGTTGAATTGTTTTTCATTACCAAAGCTTTTTAGACGATTTAAAAAATAAACAACACCGGTTAAGTTAAACTGAAAAAGTGATGTGCTCTGAAAAACTTGTTTTTTTTCTTGAACAAATAATGTTGGTCTTATAAGTGAAAATTTACAGCAGTTTTCCAATTTCAAAACTATAGTTTTTTGAAAAAGAGCATGCAAATTTCAATGCACGAAGTTGATTATAAAAGGGGAAATCGAGCTGAAAATATTTCAAAGGCTATTTTTTTAACTCGAGAATGTAAAAATTTCAAAAGAAAGGTATATGTTTTAATGTTCAAATAATTCCTATTTCATAGAAGCTCAAAATATGACCATAATTTTTTCACAATTTGGCTGAAATGAACGTGAAAATAACATATAGTTGGACATTTTTTTAGTCTGGAAGGTATGACTTAAACTTCATTATACAACGGTCCAAACTTTAAAGTGTATTTATTTTCAGAAGCTCTTCTAGAACTCTTTTAACTTTCTGCCCACTTGAGCGCCCCTTCTCTGATGAAAAAAAAAATTAAGTATGAATTTTTAAAAACACTTCAGAAATATTTATATAATTGATTTTGGCGCCCCTAATATTTTTCTTTATATTTTAAACCTAATTATCTTGTTATTTGTAATTCTATTTTATAATTAGGCGCCCTTTCTGTTTCAAATATCTAATGACCGATTCTTCGGCTCCTTTTCAAAAAAAATCCCAGTTTTTTTCAGCGTTTTGGCTGTAGTGGCAAAATAAAAGAAGAAACCCCCCAATGTTATTACATATTTGGAAAGATAATTGATTTTCCTACAAAGAAATATCATGCAGAATGAACCATATAGTACCTGTGCTTCCCCTGAAATAAAATTGTAGCGTGACGGGACAACATCGTAAAACTGGACTTTTAAAAGGCACACTACCAAAATCGCTACAGTTTTGCCAGTTTGATTTTTAAAAACTTTTGCTCTTCTACACATTATCACAAATTAAAAAACGAATCTTTTGCTCCTTGGACTGAACGAATTGGTTTAAATTTGAGTTTTTGCCAGCCATTTCTTTTCGTGATGGGATAACGAAAGGAGCAGATTTATGAAAAAACTCCTCTCCCATTCAATGGCTTGCTGATCATATTTGGTCAATATTTTTGGCTTTTGAGGTAAGAAAACGCATTTAAAGCACATTGCAATTATTGGATCATAATAAAAATGAAATCTTTCATATTAAAAATCACATTGAAAATTGAAAAAAGTGACATTTTGGTGTAGCTTCGCTAAGAATCGGTCAATGAGGATGTTATAGCTAACAAGAAAATTTTGTACAATCATCAACCCTTGGCGGTCGCCAACCGCGCCAACCCCTAGGTATGGCGCTGCCTATATGGTATTTACAGGTGATCAACTTGAAACACATAAAGAAACTGTACCATGATACACTCTCAGTTTGTAGTACACCAAATGATTTTGTAAAGAATTGCTGCATGTGATGGGATTTTTGTTAGATTTTCTAGGCTTTAGTCTTACGTCACGAAAAAAAATGTAAAAGTACACAGAAAAAAAAAGTTGAATTTTGGAATGTTGAAAATTTGGTAGGTTGAATATTAACTCTATTTTTGAGTAATATTACATAAAAAATGTGTAAAAATGTGAACCTGATGAATATTCATCAAAAAATGATGAAAATTCATCATTTTCTGGGGTAAAATTAATCATTTTTTTTGCCACAAAATCTGTCACCATTTCCTGATGAATATTACCATATTTTTTTTTTCTGTGTAATAAACTTTTTATAATTTGCTGTCTCAGAAGAAAACATGAATTTTTTAACGTTTTGTAAAACTTTTTAAAACATTGACCGTAAAAAAATTTCTGACGTTGCTTAAAGCTTATAAAACCGGTAAATTACCTCAATGTAAATAAAAATCCATGCAAAAGCCGAATTCAAGTACCACTAATGCGGTATTCCCATAGCTTGTTGGCGCCAACAACGCTAGAACCGTCGTCCTATCCGGCTTGAAGTCACTTGCCCCCAGCAAGACGGTATTATTGAAATGCGCCACCGTCAGTTTGTTATCGTTCCGAGTCCAGTCGATAGTCACTCTTTCTGGCACTCATCATAGCTAAATTCTCTTTTCTTCTTTTTCTTCCTCCTTTTTCTCCCAGGAAAAAAATACACTCGAAAGCCTCTGGAAAAGCTCTCAAAAGACAATCCAGATACTCGAGCTGGAAATCAGCGAGTATCGCCGGCAGCTCAAACAGCCCAAAAGCCTGCAAGATCTGCGCCAGCACTACACGGCCGCACTCGAGCTGCTCCAGCAGAACCTGCTCGCGTTGCGGACAAAGCTTGTTCAACGGACCGAGGAGAACAAACGCCTTCAGGCCAGCGGTGCGGCCGACCAGGACCGGCTGCGTACGCTCGAGCGGGACTTTTCCGGTAGATATTTTTTGCTTTTTTTTTCAACGGTGTTTTTCCCCATTTTTTTTTTAAATCTGGCGATACGGCAAGAAAATTGATTTTGCACCCGACTAACTCGACAACGCACCGGCAGGCTGCAGTACGTGACGACGGCGAAATTAAATGTCGGTTACTTTAATCTATTGCGTTGGGAGAATTATAGGCTCAAAAATTGGATATTTCTTTTAATTAGTTTTAGGAAATCATTTTAAAAAACGCATTTCTCAATCTTTTCGAGATTAAAAGCGAAATAAGAAATTCGGTAATTTTTCTTTTCGTGTACCCGTTTTTTTTCTGAGCAGTCCAAATCTTTATCTACATTTTTTCCAAAAACATCAAATTGATCAGAAAGTTCCTGAGCAATTCTCTATGAAATCGGTCTTTAATTTTTGTATTTTTATCCGGCTGAAACATGTTTGGTGCCATCGGTATGCCCAAAGAAGCAATTTTGCATCATAAGTGTCATAGGTGTCTTCGGAAAAGTTTTAGGTATGAATAAGGACTACACTGGAAAAATATGATACATGGGAAATTTTTTTTGGCGATTTTTAATTTCACTTTTTGTCACTAAAACTTGATTTGCAAAAAAACACTATTTTTATTTTTTTTTTTATTTTCTGATATGTTTTAGGGGACATCAAATGCCAACTTTTCAGAAATTTCTAGAATGGGCACAAAATCTTTGACCGAGTTATGAATTTTTGAATCAATACTGATGTTATAAAAAATCGAAATATTGGTAGCAAACATTTTTCAACTTGATTTTTTGATGTAAAATCAAATTTGCAATCAAAAAGTACTCTAGTGAAATTTTGATAAAGTGCACAATTTTCAAGGTGTAGCCATTTTTAGGTAACTTTTTTTGAAAATAGTCGCAGTTATTCATCTATCTATCTATATATATAAAAAATTTCGACGGTTTTGTTCGAACGCGAATCAGTTTAATACGGAGCGTCGGATAGATGTGCTTTTTGTTGCGTTGGGTTCGTATAAGCCCAAGGAAGGTTCTTACGCTAAATGATTGACACTTTGGCCACTCTGGAACCGATTCCGGAGCATCGACAAATTGCATGGGAAAAGCTGCGTAAAATCAAATTTTGATCACAGGAGGCTGAATAATCAAAAAAGCAAAAAAACGTCAACAAACGAAAAAAAGGCAGAACGAAGTTTGTCGGGTAAGGCTTGTTTTTTTTTAAATAGGGGAAATATACCCTTTCTAATCAAACACCTATCTTCGTCATATGGAGAGTTTGATGCTCGATTAAAGCTCCAAAAATACTATTTAGGCTATAAACTTACCAGCAACAGCACCGCCTCGAGTAAGCACGCAAATGTATGCCACTCACTGGCCAAAAAGATCAAATTTAATGCACCTCTGATCATAATTTCTATTTTGCGAGACCATTTCTCATCATTTTGGTGGCACACACATCCACACGCAAGATCAGAGGTTAACTGCTTAACGAAAGTCGCCATCAATATCTTTTCACTTGCGCTAACGATTTCAAAGCGCTTAAGATATAAAATTGCTTCCAACTACCGGCAACATGTTCTTTTGCCCATTAGTTAGTCACTCATTTGAAAAATAATCCCAAAAAATGTGAATAATTAGCAAGCACCATCAAAAAAACAAACGCGCTATGTCTTTTGACGTTTCAATTTTGACCACCCATTCCAAACGAAGGCTGAAGAAAACCGAGCGAGAAGCGAAGGCAAATAAAGAACAAAGGGTGGCCACCAACACCACCAGCAGCGCTTGTGGTGTTGCCAGGAAACTTTCTCTATAAATGCTACTTTTCGTGAGTGTTCGCTCAAAATTTCATCAATTTTGGCAGCACGAAGCAGATCCAAACGAGCGTTGGAAGAAAAAAAGAACTAAGCTGAAAATAGAAAAATGGGCGTGGCCCAATGCACACGACTGATTAGAATGCGTTTTTGAAATATTTTTTTGAAATGCTTGTAAAAGGAATAGCATAACTTTTAATAAAAGTGAAAATAAACAGAAATGTTCACAAAAAGTTGCTCTACTCGTTGGTGTACTTGGTTTTACTGAATTTCAAGGAACACTCCAGATTATCTAGCATCATTCAAACAAGACCGCTTATTAGGCTTAAAATGGGTTTATTTCCCCTAGTGCTTATGTTTGCTCACTCTTCAAATTTTTTTTCTATATTTTGCTTTTTTGAACTTTGTTGATACGACCCTTAGTTGCTGAGATATTGCCAAGCAAAGATTTAAACAGGAAAAATTAATGTGTCCTTAGTCTCACCCAAACAACCCCCCTTTTCTAATGTTGATATCTCAGCAACTAATGGTCCGATTCTCAATGTTAACATATTAAACTTTCGTGATATTTTCCGATCTTTTCAAAAACAATATTTTAATTTTATTAAATCAAGAATAACATTTCAAAAGGGCGTAATATTGGAGCAAGTTAGCACCATCCTCTCTTGGGAAAGTTGTAGAGCACCTTCCAGAGCATCTGAATATGAGTCCGGTTTTGATGTAGCGTTGAAATCTCGAAAAAAATTGAAATTCTAGAAAGCTTTCTCCTTAAAAACATTCTGTAAGATTTGTTTGGATAGGGGAACTATACCCTTTCTCAGCCTATTTCTATTATCGGCCTATCAGCACTTTGATCATGAATTACAGCTTTCATAAAGTGTTTTTGACTGTTCCAAAGTAATAAATAGCTCAAACAAAAGTGAGCAAGCAACTCTCCATTGTTGATACATCTGAAAATGTTGATTTAATAGCGGAAAACGGCAAAAGTGATGAGAATTGGTCGAACGGCTTAGAGTGATTAAAATGGGCATATTTCCCCTATGATTTTAAAATACATAATGGTGATTTCCTTGCTTCTATTTCTTACTTCTACTGCAATGCGAACTTGCGCTGAAGCACTGCAGACAGAAAATCGACAGCTGCAGTCCACGGTAGAGGAGTTCCGAAGCAAAGAATCCAAACTGACCACCGATCTTGAAACCACGATGAAGGAAAAGGCCGAACTGGAAGCCCTGCTAGACCAGGCGAATGCCCTCGCCCGGAAGCACATGGCTCGGGAAAACCAGGCCCTGGCCAAGGTCCAGGAGGCACTGCAAATCGCCGACACGGCCATCGACGAGAAGAACACGCTGGTGGTGCGCGAAAAGGATGTCCGCGAGGAGTGCAACTTTCTGGCGTCCACAATCGGGCAGGTCATGGAGGAGGCGGCCCACAAGGTCGAGCTGGAGATGAACTCGCTGAGGATGGGCTACGAGGGTCGGATCGCAGGGCTGGAGAAGCAGCTGGAGCAGGCCAGGGAAGCGCTGGAGCAGCAGGCGCAGAAGACTCGCCAGGCGGAAGGTCGAGCGGCAACGCTGGAGGACAAGTT